>NC_140593.1:404641294-404817801 GCF_964204655.1 Triturus cristatus
AAAGAACAGACTTACATGCCACTCCTGCTGATGGCCACCTCACTGCTCCTCTCGCGGGTCAGAAGGGGATGGGCCCTCAGGGCACAGTCTCCACACCCAATCCAGGCGCTGCTCTCAAAGCATGAGAGCAGCACCAGGATTGGTATGAGTGGCCTCGTTTGCCGCTCAGACGGTGAATTGAGGCCTATGACTTTTCTCCAACCCAGCTGTGTAACACAGCTGGGTTGGAGAAACATAAGTGTGCATGTGTGTGTTCAGTCGGTCTAGGACGGCTGACCAAACACACATGCACACTTATAAGTGATTGCCACTCCTCCTCCCTGACATGCCGGGCCCCACCCCACCTTATACTTATTGCCAGGCTCAGAAAGACAGCATATTTAAAATGACAGTAACATTGTGTTATTATCATTTTATTTATCATCTGCTTGCGGGGGCCGTGGGGTGGCGCTCCTCCGCCATTATGGAGGAGCCGCCCCTGCATTTTTTTCAGGCAATATTAATGTTCAACATATGTCTGTTCCATCAATAGTATTTCTTTTCTCAAAAGCTTTGCATGTCTCCTTCATCTCTTTCATCTTGCCCACTGCTGCGTTGACAAAGTGGCCTCAGATGACAGATTAATATACTCTCCATACTTTCACTGAAATAGGCGCAAAGACGGTGTTTACTTCAAAGTATTCCTCTGCCTCCATCCTTAACACTTCCACCAGTCTAAACTTCAACTTCTTTGAACCTCTCACTCTATAGGCCAGATGTGAATACATAGTTTGTTCTGTAGTATGACTTATCCACTTGTAAATAATATGGGACAGTCTTCCGTGAAGCATTCTGAACCTTCTATATATCACATATTACCAAGCCGTAGTTAAATTCCCTTACTTTGGAGTGTAAGGGGCCACCACTCCATCCAGACATATGCCTGTCCTGGGAATTGTCCATTAACAAATTAATGCCTCCCCCCCACCCAGAATCAGCATTTCCTGCAGAAGCTCAGTTAAAAAGGAGCCTACGTTTTTTGCATCATCGCCCAAAACCCCAATGGGAATTACTTGTGGGGGTTAAGTGTCTGACATTTGTTCCTCTCTCAGTAGTCAACTCCAAGTCCCCCATTACCTCGTCATTGGATCAGGCTGGGCACTTGTGGAGGCAGGCAAAGAGGGAATCTCTTCCCCCTACCAATCAACATCTACTTGTCACATTTGCATCCGAAGTAACTCAGCAAGTTTTTGGCATAGTTGAACCTCTTAAAATAATCCACTCCCACCCTTTCTTCCTTTTAGTCTGCCAGTCATGATTGATTAATCAGACGAGTATTTCTCCTTCAATCTCAGTTTCAGCCTCCACCTTCTTGTCCTGTCGCGTTCCAGGAGGATTTGTCTTCATGTTGGGTCATTTCTGTGGCATTCCTTTAATTGCGTTGGAAGGGTTTTCCATTCTCCCTCATGCCATCTCTTCTCCAAGACAGTAGACCCCATTCCTTCCTTCAGTGCCTTGCTTCCTCTGGTGTTGTGAATCGCCAGGGTTTGGCATCCACCAAGATGCACGAGTTGGCCAGGAACAACATCGTATCTTTAATTTTCTCGTCTCTCTAGGCTTGTTTCACCGTGTCAACACTGCACTGCTGTTTCTGCACACCAGAGTGAAGTCTCAGAAGATCATCTCTGCAGAGTATTAATATCTCCGCTGTCCCTGTTGCCTGACAGTTTACACAGTCTCACCCCTGTCACAATGTCAAAGATGTGTGCTGTGATGGCTCTCAGTGGCGCCCCTGATTTCAGTTGGATCACCAGAGCTCTGTGCCCTCTGTCCACAATAAGGACATTGGATGCTCTCTTTGGTTTCAGGGGGTTGAGCAGCCAGTCCTTTACTAGGATTTCTAAGCTTTCCCCTTGCACCTCTTCTAGCATTTCCACCGGTCTTATATTATTAATCCGAGATCTTCCCTCTGTGTCATCTATTTGTGCTTGTTTTGCTTTGTTCTCCTTTTGCAATGCTTCCGTTCCTGCTCCCAGGGTCATTACTTCAGTTGCCATTTCTTTCAGATTCTATTCATTATGTTCCCCCCTGTCACTAATTTTCTTGAAGTCACTTTGTTGCAAGTTGACTTCAATGCTCAATGTGTCGATTTTCCATTCTGGAGCACTTTTCATGTCTTGCAATGCCACCCGCCACATCCTTTAGTGTGGGCTCAGGATTTTCAGGTGGGTCTGAAGCCCTTTAGGTCACAGGCTGCACCCTTACACTTTACGGGTATTGTATGATGACTTACTGTGGAGAAACGCATTTTGTCTGGCTTATGATAGTCAGCTGCGTTTGTCACCTTCTCTCAACCTATGTTATCATGTAAAGTTCATTATTCTTTGGAAAAAAAGTAAAACTTATTTAAATGTATAATGTAGATTAAATGTAGATTAATTTAAAATAATTTAAAGAACCAAATAAAATAAAATGTTGCAGCATATTGTCATCAAATTATGTGTATTAAATAATTAATTTAAATAAATTATTTTAATTTATAAATAATGTAAACAAATCATTTACACATTGACATCCACCCTGAGTTAGAAAGTGTCAAAGCCTTTTGCCATTTTTACAGCAAAGTCTTTAAGCATATGAGATCCATCCACAACCGAGCTGAAAAATGACAAAAGCCATTTATTACATCAGGCACAGTATTACAGCTTTGGATTTGGTAAAATACAATCCAAGCCAACCTGTAACGAATAAAAGCAATCCTTGGGTTTCACTCTAACTAGAGTTCTTCAGAGAGGAACAGTTTTGTCCAGACACAAGAGAGCACCCAATATGAGCCAAGACAATACCCTCTCAGACTTAAATTGTAGCATTCATTATGCAAAAAAGGAAGCAGGGACCCCTGGGTAGTTTCCAAGTTGAGGAATATATTTACAGGATTTAAATGTCAAAATAAATGAAATATTTCAACACTAGTGCTTCTGGGGTGTTGTGTTGCTGTACCTGTGAGAGGCCATGTGTGGTGTTTGACTTACTCCGTTGATGTCCCGCAGTATAGTTGATCTTGTTTTGACACCTTTAGGGCTGCAATAATTTTGAAGTGTAGTTTGTAAATATCAATGGTCTTACACTTTTGTGGGTGTGTGTTTGCATTAGCATGTCCTTCTCTGAACACATCCTGAAATTTCCCTAAACTCCTCCTATTAAGTAGTAAGTATTCCCCATGTTCCAGCCACTCCCTCTTGTCCCTCCCATATTTACTACTAAAACAAATACCTATGTGTGCGGAGATCTTCGCCACCTTAGCGGAGATCCTTGCACAGAAAAGATAGGAGAGACATCAGCAGAGGTCTCTGGCCGAAGGTCTGTGAACTGCATTTTGAGGTACATGTGTAGTACGACTGTAGAACTACTTTGAATACTTGAAAATGCAGTTTGTGAATCAACGTTTCTTGTAGCTGTTGTTTTGAAGGCTTTTAATTCAGGACATCCAGTTTACTTTCATGTGGCACTGTTTCATGGAATTGGTAAACAACATTTCCAACTAGTTGGGTTTATCATCTTTATAAGCAGGTGTTTCAAAATCAAATGTGAAGACAGCACTGCAGCTGCCGAAAGCAAATATTTCCTCTCAGACTACTTAAAGCCACAGTTTGAGGCCCACATCTGGTAAGTAGTGTTACAGCCAGTAATTGCCAATATTGCACTGTATAGCACATTGGAACTTTTTCTTTTCACAAATTTCAGCACCATAAACTCTAATTTCGCAAACATTGTATTTCCGTTTCATGTTCCAACTACAGTTTGTTCACCGAGAATTCCACACCCGGAATTTGCATCAGTGTTGGGTTTGCAATTCTGGTACACTATCACAAGTTTCCCACTAACAAATGGGTAAGTACAGTACAAATAAGTGTTTCTGCATTACTTGCAACATGTTTACATAAGTGCTTCAAATGGAACTATAGATGTGCAGGCACTTACTAACCCAGAGTACCTGTTTACTACTTAGAGATACCCGTACTCTCCTATTAAAAGTATTGACTGTTGCTGAGAATTACATAATTAAATTAAAGTGCAGGGACTCAGTCCCTAACAGTAGCTTGCACATGTAAAGCACCGGTTTACCCCAAATTCTGTGCAGTTTTCCATGAACATATTCCACTAGGTTTTAACTCGTGAAATGTTGTGTCAGTGGAAATGCAGAAGATGCGGCATTACCGCATTTCTTGTATTACCAGTTTAGGTGAAAACCCCCCTTTCTGGCCGAATCGGCTTCGTGAGAGTTGTGTCTCAGGGATGAGGTTCTCGCCACAGACAAACACGCACCCAACATGGCGCCACCAACCTAACCGCGACACAGTTTATCTTTAAGTGTGAAGCACAGAAGTGATGTTGAGGTCATCAGAACACATCAGGACGTGGAGTCAGTGCCTTTGAAGACATCGGAAGGATGTGATGTAAAGAAAACAATGAGCGTTTGCTCTCAAATTATAGTGTCCAATTATGAAGACAATGCACATTCAATTTACTTATGTGACTTCCTTCTGGTCTCCCTATTTTTAGTTGTTTGGGGGTTTGTTTTCCTTCCTTGTCCCAGGCCACTGCCTCTCTTTTGCAGTCTTAATGCTTAGACGCCTGTTTGTTAGAATGTGGATGTAAACAAGTCAATCTGTGGGTTTTCTGTGACGACTGAATGGCAAATCGATGTTTCTCTGGTTATTTATATAGCGCTTTCTGAAAGCGCTTTGACGGGTTTTGATCTTGGGATGTGCAGACACGCACAGACCTCAGGAGCAAGTGCTCAACTCAGTAAGCTGCCTCACCGATTTAAAGCTACGTTCAACAAGCGCTGGATTTTTATTTTATAGAACGTGTCTCGCATATAATGCCTTAGCTCATATCCTACTTTATTCCTGATCCCTCCTTCCTTGTCTCTTTGGATCTGTTAACACCGCGTGTCTGTACTTCTCATACTCCTTATGTTTTGTGTTATCTTTTCTCCTACTTAATATAGCGTGTCTTACTTTCATTTATGGTGTCTACCAATGAGTCAGGAGAGTAGCCAATGAAGCACTAGACGCCCAATTTTCAAATAAACTGCAAATTTACAACTGGATGTTTACTCTTACATTTGAAGTAAATGTAAGTTTAAAAAAAACAATCTCTAAATAATACAGGAGTACATGTGGGAAGCTACAAAACTTGAATTCTCTCAGGGGTAGATGCATACTTTTTCAGTGAATTTCTACTAGCTAAAATTCCAAAGCATTTACACATGCATCGATTTAGATGTACATGTTCACAAATGTAAATGTAGATGTACATTTATACACGCATACATGAGGAGCCCTAGTGCAATTGCATTCAGTTTAAAAATCTCCCGAGGTTAGAAAAAACCCTTAGACTACATCCCTAGCAATTTTCAGGTTATTCCCTCTCAATGCTAGATGCACATTTACTCCTGCCCTTGACAGACCGTTCTCAGTATGAAAAATTGCTTTCCAAAAGTTTATGAATATAACTAAACTTGCAGGCTTGGGGGTGTTCAACTTTCGAGTAAACCACATTATGAATGGTATTCACGCGTTGTGAATAAAAATTGTGAATTTTCCATTATAACACAAGCAGTTTGCACAAGTAAGTTCAACGTCGGAGAATCGCACCATTGGATGCTAAATACATCCAAGAATGTGGAATTTTCTCCTTAATTTCCACCACTAGGCGAATAGCATGTTTAATTTTATTTATAATGCATTAAAGCGTCCACAAAATATTGAAGGCTAGTCAGAAGAATATTTAATTACTTTCTGTTTTACTCAATTGAGTTTATTTGAGTGTGTGGTGTTCTATTGCTGATGTAAGCATGCGCATTATTTTCGCTTCCGCTCCTGGCACTCTTTGGTTGTGATGGTGAGCGGTGCAGCTTCACGAGGGTCAACTGGTGCTCAGCAGGGCTGATTGGTGGGCAGAGGGGGTGGGGCTATTTACTCAGCTGGTGCGGACGCGTAGCCTTAGTTGGGTTGACATTGCCTCGTACCAGCGAATATGCTTTAATTTGCTTTAAATGCCGTTTTTGACTGTGTGGTGTTCTGTTGCTGATGTAAGTGGGTGCATTTTTTTCATTCTTCTGCTCATGGCACTCTTTAGTTTTTGCCGGTGAGCGGCACAGCTTCACGAGGGTCCAGCTGCTGCTCAATTGGGCTGATATGTAGGTGGAGGGGGTGCGGCTATTTACTCAGACTGGAGCAGACATGAAGCGGATGCCCAAAAGCGTGGCGCAGATGGCGCGCCGAAGTCAAGCCCGTCTGCACCCATTCATGTTCGAACCGGACCAGGGGCCAGGACTCCTGGTCAGACGCTGGGATGCTCATTGGAGGAGTTGGGGGAGATGAGAGAAGAGTGCACCACGCAGGAGCTATCCCCAGAGGTGTTGGAGAGGTTAAGGGCAGATGTCCTACTAATTGATGGAGGGGAGATAGAGCCACGGCAGGACCTGGGAATGAGATCAGATGGCACGGGTTGTAGTAATTCAAACACGATCAGTATGCATGTAGGCCCAGGGAAAGGGTTAAGAGCTATGGTGTTGAACATGCGCTCCCTTCATAAACATAGCCTGGAAATGTTCTCTTTACTGCAAGAAGATGGACCAGATGTGTGAGCTTTAATCGAAACCTGATTGGAGGCCGGCTCAGAGTCTGACTTAGTCGCGGCCTTGCCCCCGATTGCAACATCCTGGTTCATAACCGGCAGGGTGGGAAGAGAGGAGGAGGGGTGGCAGTGATTAGCCAGAAGCACCTTGCCTCAGAGGTTGTGGCTGCGGAAACTGTGGCTGGGGCTGAGGTCCTGGGGGTGAAACTAGTTTTGAAGACCACTTACGTGGTGATGTTGATAGTTTATCACCCACCCTGGACAACCCCCCCTCTTCAATGAGCTTTTCATTGAATAAGTGAGTGATATGTGCTTAAGGTATCATCAGATAGTAGTGGTGGGGGACTTTAACTTCTGGTGGGATATGGTACCAAGAAAGCTCCAGGCGAGTGGGTTCGGCGAAGGGATGGCTACGTTCTGTCTACATCAACGAGTGCCTTCTCAGACCCATGAAAAGGGCCATACATTAGACATAATATGGTCCTCTCAGCCAGCGGTCAGGATAACAGGGATTGAACCCTGCAGCTGGTCGGATCATTATCAGATCACATTTTTAATCCCCTTGCCCAGTCAGCGAGTGGGCCAGCCGCCAGAGTAACTGGGCAAAAATATGCAAAACACGCTTTGGGGAGGCATTAAAGGATGCAATGTACCCATTGAGCAACACTGAGGATATTGATCAGGAAAGCAAGTTGTTTCTAGGTGGGATGCAGGAGGCCATATACAAGGTGGCTCCTCCTCGGAGGGAAAGAGTAAGGCATAAAGGCAAGTGGGACTCCTGGCATGCCCCTGCGCTAAGAGAATGGAAGCGAAGTGTCAATACGAAAGGAAATGGCGGAAGCGGTATATAACAGAGGCCCTGATGGAGTACAAAGCGATGCTGGGCATATATAAAAGACCAATTACAGTGACTAAAGCAGAGTTTTACGAGTTAAGGATCACTGAAGGGAGCGATACTCAATGGGAGACATTCAAAGTGCTGCAGGAGTTAATTTTTATATAAAGTTGTCCTCTGGGAAGAATGAGATATCCCTACCTCAATTCACATTCATAGTCCACGTAACATTCACTCAGGTCCACTCTGTTGGGCCACTCACACTCTTGAGTCTGTTGCGTATTGGCACAAATACCCGTAAAAAGTGGATTGATGGCTGAAGTTTATTAAAAAAAATATATTTAATCAAAAAACCATTGTATAAAAACATGTTGATCAAGAAGATCACAATAAAGCATTTGCATTACATTCAATATTTAAAACCAGTTCATCATAAAAATACCAAAATCATTACACAAGAGTTTTAAAAAAACAGACAATAACATTTTTCATCAGTTGCCAGAATCAAAAAAGAGAGTTAGACCATCTTAGTCCTGTTTTTTTTATAAGTCATAGGCATCTAAAATCATATTGTGTACAAACAGATTTGTGGCTATAGTGAGAGCGTCGACGCATTTCGAGGGACTAATCATATAACGCCTTCTTTTTCAAGACAGTAGTTTTTGTGACTCCCGTTCTTTTAAAATTTGAGGCGATAGAACTGTCCGTGAGGTCTCAAAGTCACATCAATATAATGAATCCCGATTATTCAATTTTTTATCTCACAATTTATGTAGTGTATAACTTGGGCACCTGGTATAGAGCGGCAACCTGGCCTTTGTTAGAAAGTCACAGCCTCCGCTTCAGCCCTTTTTCGTAGAAATGAGGTTCCTATATTCAGTTGGGTATGTTTCCTCTATTTGTTATGAGGAATATTATACCCGCTTTCTTTGTCTCCACTGTTCCTCTAAGGGACCCGCATTGATTTCTAATTCCACTCAAGCTTTTCTTTCGTAATATCAGGCTCTATTTATTTCAAAGCCGAAACCGGCGGCGTCTCCGTACGTCCGTCCTGGTGCTTTCTTTCAATCTGAGGGAGTTAAGCCAGACCAGAAAACAGAAGGCAGTGCTAGATCCAGAGGACTGTAATAAGATGAAGGACTTCTTTTTGAAGAAAATTAGTGATATCCTAACTGAAGTAAGAAACACTCCGTTTTTCCCTGCCCACTGACAATGAACGAGGTGCCTAGCTTCCAGGGTGAGAAGCTCGAAGCATTTCCTCCATTGGACCTCGAAGCCCTAGCACGGTCAATGGCAGCTGTCAAATCAGGTTTGCCGGAAGACCCATGTACTCCCAAGATGTTCAGAATGGCCTTTCCTTTGGTGGAGGGTGAGGTTCTATCCCCCTCCGTGGCTGCAGGGAAAGTACCACTCAGATTTAAGAAGGCTATGGTAAGCCAATTATTGAAGAGGCTGGGGCAGTCCCTGAAAACCTAAAGAACTATCGCCCAGTATCTAGGCTACCTCTCCCAGCTAAAACTGTGGAACAAAATGTAAACAAAGTCCTTGCAGAATTTATGGAGAAGCATCAATTGCTCCATGCTCGGTAGGCAGGTTTTCGGGCCCATAACAGCATAGAGCTGGTGATGCTTTCTGTACTGGACAAGCTCAGGCTGGCGGCTGGCAGGAACAAGTCCTCCTTGTTGATGCTAGTGTATATTAGTGCTGCAGTCAACACGGTTGACCACCAGGTGCTTATGGACCAATTACGGGTGCAGGGGATTACAGGGTCCGCACTTCGGTGGATTTCTGCATTACTGAAGGACTGGTCACAGAATGTAAAGTTGGGGGGCCATGTCTCCAGAGAAAGAGTACTCCCATGTGTGGTTCCCCAGGGTTCTGCTCTGTCCCCACTTCTGTTTAATATCTATCTCTATCCTTTGGTGGCGGCACTGGAACAGCTGCTCTGCCAACTGTGCAATTATGCAGATGACACCCTGCTGATCCTGCCGATTGATAACTCTAGGCAGGCGCAGCTGAACGTGCAGAATATCCTTAGGTTCACAGTGAACTGAATGACGGCTACCTCTCTCAAAGTGAATCTGGACAAGATGGAGGTCCTGGCAATCACCAATAAGGGTAACCCCTGAATGGATGCTTTTTGGACTCAGGAGTTAGACGCTGCCCCTGAATCTGTGCCAGTTGTGAAAAGCCTCGGTATCAAGTTGGATAGGAATCTGTCAATGACTGGGCAGGTGGCGACCTTGGTGGGAAGCTGCATAGGCCTACTCAGGCAGCTTTCGGAAATTGGTGCCTCTTCTATCTATCCTTCTCAACAATGTGAACAGTAGTGGTAGCTCTGATTGTGTCGTGGTTGGACTATGTCAATGCCTTGTACATTGGGCTCCCGGACAAGTTGCTGGGTAAGCTCCAAGTAGTCATGAATGAAGCTGCAAGACTATAATTTACCAAGATGGGTGCATGCCTCGCCACTGCTGCAACAATTGCACTGACTCCCAGTTAAACAGAGGGCCAGGTTCAAGGGCTGATGTTTTGCACATAAGACCCTGTATGGGACGGTACCAGCATATATTGAGGACCGTCTAAGGCGATATGTACCTAAACGTTGTTTTCATTCCTCTGAGGCAATTTTGCTGACCTTTCCACATTTTAACAAAACGACCTTGGGAGGTCGGGCTTTCTCAGGTTTGATACCTCAGTTGTGGAATGGACTCCCGAAAGGTCTGCAAAGAGAAACTGCCCTCCTTCCATTCTGTAAGAGACTGAAAAGCTTTTTGTATGAACAGGCCTTTGGTAGAGTCTGACCGACAGTCTCTGCCAAGTATTAGTTGGTGCAAGGTGGTCAGTCTCGTCGAAAGTGCTAAGAGACCGATGGTAATTGCGCGCTATGTAAGTGTTACAAACATAACATTACTGCATTATTTACACTAATGCTAAAAGTGATTTATCTCAATGCTACATGGTATGGTACCAGAATACCGGGGTCTGAATATTGTCTGACTTAGATATGGTATTCTAAATACCATTTACAAAAATATCACCTCATCAGAGCTATAGCTTTAAATCTGCACCCATTGCGAAAATATTTTTGCAAAATATATTTAGGCCCTGCTATTTATGTCAGTCTCCCATCTGAGATGAAGCTGTGGGTCTTTACATTTACCTACGCAAGGTGTTCACATCTAGGTCATGTCAGTTATAAGATTTAGGGGTCTATTTACTAAGATTTAACTCTGTGTTTATGTCACAAAAGTGATGCAAAACTACACTAAAACGTTTTTCACCTTTTTACTTTCCAGTGTAAAATCTGTTTTACGCTGGAAAATAACTTGAAAGTAACTGAAAGCAGTGCATAGCGCTGCTTTGCATTACTTAGCGCTAAGGGGGCGTACCATGGGTGGTACATGGGCGTTCCCATGCAACCACCCAAGGTTTTGATGCTAAGCCCTATTTACTTACAAAAGTAGACAGGATTTAGCGTCAGAAAATAGCCCCCATTTCAAATGGGCGCTATGAATGCAAAATGCTTTCATTTCTCCTTCCTTTTCCAACTTTGTATGTGTGCTGCACTGTACAGCACACATACAAAATGGGAAAAAGTTTCATGTCAGTCTAAGTATGGTATTTTGTACTGTCCAGTACAAAACCTATGATAGACACAGGGAGAGACCCTTGCACTTTGGTGCAAAGGTGTGTCCGTGGCGCATGGCAGCATATTTCTGCTCTGGTGCTAGGGAGAGGAGAGTGCCATATTCTGTAGATAAGTAAGCATTTGAGGCTGCTGCGCTGCACTGCACTGCACTCTGTGAGAATCTAGTAAATCTCCCCATAGTTTTATTATGTTATCTATTTTAAGACGTGAGATGAATATTTTTAACTTAAATTCTTTTCTACCACATTCCAAGTCTTTTCCCCTTCATAGGTCCTGGCCTGTTGCTCAGGCCTATAACTCGGGTTCAGGCCTTTAACAACTGTTATAGCCCTCGGCATTGAGCTGTGATGCTTTGTTATAGCCCTTCTGCCTTGGGTTTATGCAGTTGTTAAACCGTGCTCGGGTTGTAGCTCAGGTTAACAATCTTTAACAATCATTATAGCACTTAGCAGCAGGCTATAATGCCTTATTACTCGACCCTTGCAATCGCTTGTCATTCATCGATTCTTTTTTTCAATTCTAGGAGTTTAATTCATGCCGCAAGGAATGCCAAAATTGTCAATTTTCATCTGTTAGTGTGTGCTTCAGTGGACTTGCCTTTTTAACTTACATAAGGTAGGCCAGAATGAAAGAATCTGAAAACAGAGTCCCTTGTCTTTGGAGGGAAAACAGCTAATTGAGAGCATCCCAAACATTACTGATAATTTAATCAGATGCAACATTGGGTCAATTCAGGCTTTAAAATCCCACGTGGAGCTCCCTAGACAGACATGAGAGGTTCATTAATTTTGAATGTCTGTAGCAAAAGAAGTGAGAGAGATCAATAATTAACCATACTGTTAAAAAAAGGTGAATGCTGGAAATAACAGTATTAAAGTGGTAGCATAAATTCTGTCAGATAAGTAAATAATTAGGAGAGAGCAATTAGAGTAAAACATCCCTTTAGACTAAAATGTAAAATACTCAAATCAAATCAAGCCCTTCCCAGATCAGTGGGTAGAGTAGTGGCTATATAAGAATCTTTAAAAAAAAATCCAATCAAATAATCTTAATAGCAAGCATAGCAGTTTGATTAAACTTCTGCTACATTGGATAGATCAAATTTCCTAAAATTCTGGAGTCCTGACACACCACCATCATTTTCACCCAGCAGGCATTGGGGTTCAGTTTATTGATCTCAGTTCTTGCAAACCAGCCGACAAATGTTATGCTCCAGTGGATTGGCTGATGAGTTTTCTCAGGATTGTATAACAAAACTATATCATACCAAAGTTGATGTTTACATAAGTGTAGTGTACATTCAAAAATACCCATGTGAAAGAAGATTATATGGAAATTCATAGCCCATTAGGAAAACGTGTTATAGTATAAAACACAGGGAACCATGAAAAATGACTTTTAGAAGAGGATATAAAAGGCAAGCGAGAGGTGACAAACTGTATATTTGTATGGGTGATTCAGCAACAAAATTATTCCTTAATGCCATTGGTGAGCAAAGAAAATTTAGTCAAAGATGGATGCACAGTCATCCGTAACTGCTGACAGTTAAACTAAACATATCATGCTACAGGTCAACTGTGCATGTGTACTCACATTCTAAATTTGGAACCCTTAAGCAGATTATTACATTTTAAAACAATGCACAATATTGTTAGAGGTTATGGAATTAGACTGATGTGGCCAGCTTGGGACTCTCTCCATGTGTGAGAGATTGGGTTGTTGTTCTAGGGGTGTGGAGGTGTGAGAAGCAACAGCCAGAATTTTGTCAGGCTGAACCACAAAAGTCATTAAATTAACCAGTTTTCAACCCCCTGGTAGCTTGGTTCAAAAGCAGTCAGGCTTAAATTAGAGGCAACGTGTAAAGTATTTATGCAGCATTCAAACAGCAATAAAGTGAAAACACCACACAAGAATAATTCCACACCAATCTAGACAAATAGACAAATTTTTAATAGATAAAATGATATCAAAATGACAAAACTACAATCAGTAGAAAAGGAGATATTCAATTTCAAAGTGTTAGGTAAATGTAGTGCCAAAAAGCACAAAGGGCCAATTGTAGTTATCTGGTCGCTCCAAGCTTGGACAAAGTCACACATTCAGGCCAATAGCAATAGAGTGGCTAACACTATCATCGGATGATATCATCAGTGATGTCATCAATGATGTCATTTGAGCTGTCATCAATGATGTCATAAAACATTTCTGGAGTGTCTGGAGTGATGTCATATGTGAGGTCATAAATGGTGCATGGCGGGGCGCAAGTTATAATTAGTGCTGCTAACTATAATTGGTGAATTTTTGTGTTTTTAGGTAAAAACATTAACATTTACACTTATATATTCACCTATCTGTAATGTTACTTCAACCATTGGTCTTTTCAGTGATTATCTAAGGTTTAATAAAAAAAGCAGATCCTTTTATCACACCTAATTATAATCTAACTAGCTTTAATCTTTGCCTTTTTGACTGAATTTGAAGGTTTTTTTCAAAAAAAGACATATATTCATAAATACATAGAAACTAACTACTCCAACGATGTTTGCACTGAGATTGTCCATCTTCTTAGTTTTTGTAACTCACATATTAAGAAATGTTCCCAGCATAGTTTTCCTAGTGTTTGTATCTATTTTTACATAAACTACATATTTATATTTCAAAAAGGCACAGATCAGTTTTTACTATACTGTAAACTATGGGCCTGATTACGATGGGACCACCGCCAACAGGATGTTGCTGACGTTCCCACAGCAGATAGCCCTTCTGTCAGACTGCCACATTACAATGCTGGTGGTTGGACCTTTGTCTGTCGGTGGATGGACCGCCGCCTCCGCCAGGATTAGTGATCCTAATAGGATCGGCGGTCGGAATCGTAATCCCGAATGGAGGCGGTGCCGAGGCAAGCAAGGCCATCAGGATTATGATGTCCCTTTCCAACTGCCTTTTCATTGCGGTCCGATGCCATTAAAAGGCTGTCAGATAGGGACATCGGGGGCCCCAAACAGGGCCCCGTCCCTCATGGGCCACTGCAAAGTGACCCTGGGGGGACATGTAGTGCCCCCACTCACATCCATGCACTGTGTGTGCTATGAATAGTAGGGTGGGGGAAGGTACTCACCTTACATGTAAGACCTCACTATTTCATAGTAAGTATAACAAATACTAGTTTCCCCATTGAGACCTCTCCCCAGGGAAATAATCATATATATTAGCGTGTGGGAATGGATTTTCCTGTCCACTCACAGCTCTCCCAAGCATGACAGACAAATACAGTAGTATGTAGGGAAATATTGTCTTTTGAAAAATATATCTCTCTACTCATACTTCCTCTCATGCTGACACGTATAAATAGTAGAGAGTGGGGAGAAACTACCCTGTTTCCTGACACAAGTCTCTTGCATGATAACTGTGCATAGTATAGTGTGGGGAGAGACTGGCCTCTCTCTTGTGACCTGGCTCTTGGATGATGGGTGTGCAAATTAGAGTGTGAAAGTGGCTTACCTCTCTGGTCACAGCTCTTCCCAGTATAACAGACGTACAAGTAAAGTGTGGAGTTGAAATTGCCTATATGCCCAAAAGTCTGTCTTGCATAGCAACTATAAAGACTATGATATGAAAACATACTGGCCTCTCACGTGAGACATATCCACAGAGTAACATATATGCAAAGAAGGCTGTGGGTTGAAACTGTTCGCTCTGCACATTCCTCGGTTCATACTGATTATTGTCCATAGTACATTATAAAATGGAGTATCCTCTCTCTCAAGAATTGAGTCTTGGACAACTAGTGTTCATATGTGAAGACAAACTCACCTCTGTTTCAGATGCGTCCCAGTGGCAACACCCATACGTGACTTGGTGTGCACAGCAGCTGATAGCTTTTGCCCTGTCTCTTGGATGATGGGTATGCAAATTAGAGTGTTAAAAGTGGCTTACCTCTCTGATCACAGTTCTCCCCAGTATGGCAGATGTACAAATAAAGTATGGAGTTGAAATTACCCATATGCTCAGAAGTCTGTCTTGCATAGCAACTATAAAGACTATGATATGAAAACATACTGTCCTCTCACATGAGACATCTCCACAGAGTAACGTATATGCAAAGAAGGCTGTGGGTTGAAACTGTTCGCTCTGCAAATACCTAGGTCATACTGATTAATGCCCATAGAAGATTATAAAATGGAGTATCCTCCCTCCCAAGAACTGTATCTTGGACAACTAGTGTCCATATTTTACTGTGAAGACATACTCATCTCTGTTTCAGATGCATCCCAATGGTAGCACCCATACATAATAGGGTGTGCACAGCAGCTGATAGCAGTGTGTACTAGACTATAAAGATGTACTGCCCTGTGTGCCAAGATCTCCCTCCTCTAGCAGATTTTTTTTTTTTTAGAATTTGATATAGCGCTAACTAGACCCAAATATATTGGGTATCAGAGTGCTTTACATAGCACCAGTTTTGTTACACAAGGACACATTCATTTTTGTTAGGCAGAGGAGATTAAGTGATTTGCCCAGAATCCCAGGATATTGAGTGTTGTTGCCGAGGCTCGAACCTGGTTCCCCAGCTTTGATGTCGACCGTTCTAGCTGTAAGGCTATATCTTCTCCCCTACACTACAGTTCCCTATACTACAGCATGCACAACGACTAATCTTAGTATGAACACCTCACTGTTGCATGAAAAGTAACCATAGTTGCATAGCAAATAATTGGGCTCTCCATCAGCAGCCCTCTGTAGGATTAAAGATGTGCATAGTGCCATTGACATACATATAAACATAGTAGCATATTCACAGTCCCTCAACATGGAACTGCCAGTTTTACTGAATATTGCAATACTATAATAAACTTGAAATTTATAATAAGTATTAGGGAGGGTAATCCAAAGTAACTTTAAACTTTTCTATTGCAACAAAACAATTTAACACCAATACAAAACTATATTAACAAACTATATGAACAACTATAATACAAAGTCAACAAACAACTTTAAAATAAATAACATTTTTGTAACACTCAGCAGCTGCTATACAAACCTCCCTTTTTGCTTTATTTGTCTACTGGATTTTGATCTTGGTAGCACTTCTTTATCAGTTTTGTTTTTTAGTCACCTTAGCCTGCCAAAGACTCTCCAAATTCCTGTTATGTGATGGCAGGTTAGGTGGCCTTAAAGTCTCAGCAAAGCAGGATATCTATAAATTATAGTTAACAAAGCTGAGCTCAAGTAGAGTTGGCTTGTGCTGATGAACTACTAAACTATACAGGTGCCTCCACATCCTTCCAACTTGGATACACTATGCCTGAAGAGGTAGTTATTGATGAACAGCACAATAATTCTGCTTGCCTTAACAATGCTCGTCTATGCTGCTTATGTAAGTAGGTAAGGATTTCCTCAGAGACACGTTTCTATTTTCCTCCTAAAAAAGGCAAGTTAACCAAAAGATAAAAGTTACATACTGGTCAATAATTTCTAACAGTGATATTTCTGTATATTTTCTAACCTTTTCTACATTTGTCACCCACAATCACATATTTACATCTAATGCACTAGTACACTTCATTTTTAACACAATATGCAAACCTTGCTCACATCCCTGTATATTCCAATCTGTACCTCTTGAAAGCTATATAAACACATTTACATCTCTGTAAACATAGTATAGAATAAGTTTACCAACATTAGGACACTTACTGACACTTCACAACAAAGTTTTTGAAATATATTACTAAATACCTGGACTTGGACTTCTTCTTTAAATGCAAGTGGTCGAACCAGTCTCATTAAACTCCAGATAAATTAACTTCTGCTGAGCACAACTCAAAGAGACTTCCTTCTCCTCCAAAGCACCAAGGACAAAGTGAGCTATCTTCGGTTCTGCACCCAATCATATCAAAGCATTTCTTCAACCATGTAATAAGAATGGTAACTATTGGTTGAGCCTTGGCCCTTTTTTTTTATACTTTCTACCATATAATCTCATAAGACTCTCACCTGATTGTAAAACACCGCGTAGAAGGCCCACTAATTGGCCATGCGGGTCCCGTGAGAGGCTCGCGGGATCTTAAAACACCTCATGGCACGCTCAGCGATTTTCCATCCGGGTCTCATGAGAGGCTCACTGGATCGACCGAGCCTCACACAGCAAGCTTCTCTCTCTGATGCTTGTGCACTATTCTTGCAAGACTCTTGCTGGATTGCATCTCAATTCTATTTTAACTCTACTCACAACTTTTCTCAAACCAATGACAATAAACAGTAGTCTGATATGTGCACAGCAAGGTGTATTAAAACATCACCTACTCCTTCCTACTTTTCATGATCCTGTGAGAGTCTTGTGAGATCGTAACATTTAAAAAAAAAAGAATTATCCTCCTACTCATCACAGTACTTGTCTCTTACACACTTCTTCTAAAAAACAAGGACTACAATATGCATTCCTACTAGTAGAGTGTATTGAGTACTCTATTCCTTTTTACTATTCACGATCCCACAAGAGTCCTGCTAGACTGTAAAAATAAGTTAAAAACAATCTAATTTTTTTTCTTCACATTAGTTATCCCTTAGGCACCTCCTCTCTAAATCTAGAGGGACAGCATGAATTTCTGCTGCCTCCTTATATAGCTTTTTTACTTAATTTTGTCAACACCTTCAATTTTTCACAGTAAACAGTACTGGCGGCCATTACATTTCTAACCTTCCAACAGCCAGCCAATCAGAGTGCTCGCTTTTGTGGGATTTGCGGGACTCACATGAGCCTTTCTCTCCATCAAGAGTGTGAAGGAAGGCTTGTGGGAAAAACAGGCCTCAGGACCAATCACAGGGCTCCATTTTTGGGTCTCACCTTAGCCAGCGCATGCGCTGCTCTGGCGAGACATTTAGTAACTGAGTTTTCAAAGTGCTACCAAAGGCTTTTGCTGGCCTCAAGCGTGTGGTTACGCACGCGTGAACATGCACAGCTACCATCTGGCTTTCTGTAATGGCTCATTAAGCCTTACAGCCTTACAGCGCGTGAATCCACTCCCCTGCCCCCTCCCTTCTCCCACTCCCTCCTCGTCAGCTTCATTTTCCTTTTCATTCTCCTCCACCCCCTTGCTCTTTGATCTTTCCTGTTCGTGTTCCCCTTCTTCCCGCCCCCTTTGTTCATGTTCACTTGATCGCGATCAGTTTCACTTTCACGGGCGGACGCGTAGCCGCGTCACTTTCACGGCCGCGCTGCACTCTGTCTGAGCACACTCGCTGAGAATGGGTATCCGCTTTTAGGCAATGCTTGTTTGCCTGATCTTTCCTGTTCGTGTTCACCTCCATCCCACCCCCCTTTTTACTTCAATGTACATGCTAACTTGAGCAGTTTTGTTTCACGTTCAAACAAAGGACCCCCAAACACCTGACGACGGAACCCACACGGAGTGTAAAACCTCCTTTCAATCCCGCCTCTTCCCCTGGAACTTCTTCTACTACTCCCCACACTACTATTCGTCCCGGTACTAGTACTCAGGCGGTTCACTTACCTTCAGAAGTGACCTCTCATTTATCCCAGAAGTTCCAAGGAATACTTGATTTTTTAAATTTGAATTATTTCAGAGTTATTGATTGCGCTCATATTTCACGTTGATTTTGACCCAGGCCATTATGAGTTTGTAAAGATCTTATGGTGAGCTCAGGGGCACTCTTATGCCAGGCACTGTGCACACTATACCATTGTGTGCAGAAGACCTTTTATTTCACCTACATGACGCCCATAGGGGGCTGAAACTTTCACTAGATCTCTTTGAGGAGTCTGGGGCGGCGTCTGTTCTGAAAGTGAATGTGACTACATCTTGTGTCTCCCAGACCAGCCCTAGCACAGACATAAATGTTACATCCTCTCCTGGCCCTTGCTACGCAGCTAGCAACATATGCTTTAATACCAGGGAATCCAAACACACGGTACCAGCTTTTATATTACAGACTGTAACATTGATGAAGTGCTCCCTCTTTTGGAGGCGAAGGGAATAGAACTAGCATTTCCACAACTGTTTTCAAACTCTGCGAAATGTAAAGTACAGATGACCAACAACATGTTCAAAGAGTCATCGGTAGAAGTGAGACAACTTTTACCACAACAACTAATCATATTGCTGTTATTAGTATCACTAGTACTATAGTGGTCGCATCACTTCTGATAAGTGTATACTTATTACTATGACTAGTGATACTGCTACTAGTACTGGTATAACTAATAACACTAGTGCTGCTGTAACTGCCATCCATGCAACTACAACAAGCATTGGCATAGCCAATAGGTCTCGCTTTTGGGACCATATAAGTGTTTAGCCATGCAACACTTGCCTTTCCTTCCATCATGAATATTTAAAGATTTTCCTACTTACCATCCTCATTTAATAGTTATATTCATCAGGTAACTTCTGATTTTAATGTCGGTTTGGGCATTGACAAATCAGTTTAACGTTGACCATGGCAAATTATAGTTTTGTTTGATGGGTCACATGGCATAGCCAATAGGTCTCGCGTTTGGGACCTTATAAGTGTTTAGCCATGCAACAGTTGATATTGTTGCACCAAGGATATTGTGCTGCATAACTAAATACTTATAAGGTCCCAAAAGCGAGACCTATTGGCTATGCCAATGCTTGTTGATTTTGCGCTCTTGTGGGAAGCCCGCAGGACTTTCACAAGCCCAGCTGCCAAAATATGCAATTATGTTTGACTCTTAATATCTAAAAAAATACTGAACAAATTTACACCAAATCACTAAAAGTACAATCTGGGGATTCCTGACAAATTTGGTGTAAATCCATTCAGCTATTTTAGCTGTAGCCTTGTCTACCAAAGTCTATGGAAAATGCATGAGTATTTTGTATCATGGGCCCCCCTTTTTTCTTAGCCCATGCTGGACAGATTTCCCTGAAGAAACTTCCAGGAAGGAGGTGGATGAAGTTTTTTGGGGGAAAGTTTCATGAAGGTTCGTCAAAAGGGACAAAGTTATTAGCAAACCAAAAAACGCTCCATCTATGGAAAAGCAAACCTAACTATACCTACCGACTGCCGACCTCTCCAGTAGGTAATTAATATATATGTGTGTTTGTGTGTGTGTTTGTGTGTGGGTGAAATAAATAACATTTTATTATATTTTTTGTAAACCTTTTCAAATTTTAAATTAAATTGAACTTTTAATGCTTAGGGGAAAGAATGACATTTATTAAAAATGTATTCTGTACATAATTGTAGTCATTTTTAATACATATTAAATGAATTTTTTTTTTTACTGTAGGTGGGATTAAAAAACCTTTATATTATTCCACATTAATTAAATCTATTTAATTTAATTAATGTTTCATTATACTTTTAAGAGAATAGTGTTCTTGACTTTTTTATTTGTTCTAGGTTTAAAAAAAATTATACATTTACTTCAAATACATTTTTAAATTGAAATAATTCTTTTAAAGTTGAATAAACGTTTTTAGTTTTTACTCTACTTAACTATAGGGATATACATGTAAGAGAAAATTTACACTAATAAAATATACACGTATATGTTTACATTTGTGACTAAGCTCCATAGTAATGATGCCTAGTCATGATTTGAAATGCATAAGTAGGTCAGTAAATGAAAGAAAAGATTACTTTATAGCATCTATAAGTCAACAAATGGAAAAAGCATGTTAGTTTTAAAGAGTCAGGAAGTACCTAAGAAGGGCCATATTTGTATCATAAAAAAGCAGCCAATCACAAAAATAATCAGGATCTTGCTGAATCCTTTCAGTGTTCATGTTATGTTATGTTAATAAAACTAATTCAGCGCACATTCACCCTAAGGTTTCTTGGCGCTATAAGGTAACAATAGTGATAGCCGGAATAGGCGCTACTTTACTAGTTTACAGATGAAAGGTTTGTCTAAATACCAAGTTTTTAAATATTTCCTGAATTTCATGAAGTCATTGGTAAAGCAGAGGGCGGGAGGGAGAGAGTTCCAAAGGGTCGGAGCAAATACTGAAAATCTATTACCACCCATCCTTTTCTTCTAAAAAATCAGGATAGCCAACAAGCTGGATGAAGAAAAACATAGTTATCGACCCAGAGTATAGTTCCTCATTCTACTACAAATAAATTGGGGGCTCAGATTATAGAGGGCCTTAAAGGTGATGCAGCATACTTTGAATATAATCCTCTGTTCCACTGGAAGCCTGTGAAGGTCCAATAGAAGTGGAGTAATATGATAGTAGCTAAGTGAATAGTCTGCAATCTACTCACCTGAGTTTTAGGAATACCCAAGTAAAGAGAGTTGTAATAATCTAGGCGTGAAGTGAGGAAGACTCATCACCACCTTAATTAGAGCATCTTTGGTTGGGAACCTAGCTATCTTCTTAATGTTCAGGAGCATAAAAACACATTTGGAATCCCAGATTCTATGTGGGATTTTAAAGACAGTTCATTGTCTATGATCACTCCCAGACTTTTTGGAGATTTTTTGGGGGAAGGTGGTACCACCATTACTGAGGGCCAGATGGTAGAAGTCCATAGGCCCACATTGTTGTTCATTAGAATATTTTCCGCATTACATTTTAAAATGTTGCTACCTATCCCAGATAAGTCCATGCAGTCCAGGAACGGGCTTTGGCGGTCCCTCTGTGCTGCTTTTCCAAAGCTGATTTAGGTGCCTTAGAACTGCACCACTGCGGGCCATCAAAGGACCGCCCGCCAGACTAGGAGATAACTCCTAATCTGGCGGGCGGTCGATGGTTGACTTTGGCGGTGTGGCAACGGGGCACTGGCATGATAGCCCGCTGCCACACCACCAAAGTCGTATTCAGGCCCTAAGTCCAAACGTAGAAATCTACACTATGGCTTCTTCCCAAGGCTATTTGACGATGACGCTCCCTTGTCGGACACCTCCTGCAGCCTTGCCCTGTTGAACTTTACCTTCTCAGAAATTTTTTCGCCAAAATATTTTCAAGTCAAAAGGTAAGCGCTGACCGGGCCCAACCTACTTCGTGTATCCAAACCGCACTCCATTGTGGTCAGTCGTATTTTTCGACTTTAACCCGTTCTCATGCAACTAGATGTCCGCTTGACTCTTTTATCTTTTAGGTGCTAGTTTTTACTGAAACTTCAAAAATTCATCCCACCAGTTCTACTGATAGGATTTTTGTCATTTGTTGTCAAATGGTCTATTAAAATGTACTCTATTTTTAGGTCGAGCCTAGAGCAGCGCACATGCGAGACTTTTAGTAAGGGGCTTCAGAAAGCTCACCAAGCTCACCAGACGCTTGTGCGTGTGTTTTTGTTTTTCGCACAGGCTATTGGGCTTTGCGTGCGTCTTTCTAAGAAAGACAGCAGGCAATTGGGAAAAGGTGGGTGCATGTCCCGCCTTTGTTCCGCCCACGGCCTATTGCTTGTGGTTACCCACACAGGCATCATCTGTTTTGAATTATCGTGCCCAGACGCGTGCGCGATAATTTAAAACAGATGTTTCGTTGTGGCGCCCACGCGCGCACCACTCGCATGCTAGTTATCAGTATCTAGTGAGCGCTGCCTACAAAATCTGACCGATCTGCATAGAAAGTCCTACTTACATCATGTGACAGCTGTCAACAAAGGGAGCTCTTTAGCAATCCGACAGCTGCCCATGGAGAATGCTACTTATTAAAAGTGAAAGCTGCTAATAAAGACTGCTTCTGACGGAATGGGACAACTGTAGGCAGTGTTGCTTACAGAATGTGACAGCTGCTTACAGAGAGAGTTACAGAGCATGGCAGCTACCAAAAGAGAGGGCTCCTTACAGAATGTGACAGCTGTCAAGGAAGGGCGAGTTTACACAATACCCCATAGTGGATGCTCGTGAGACAGTGTGACCGCTTCGCATACAGAGTCGTACTTG
This sequence comes from Triturus cristatus, assembly GCF_964204655.1. Classification (NCBI taxonomy): domain Eukaryota; kingdom Metazoa; phylum Chordata; class Amphibia; order Caudata; family Salamandridae; genus Triturus; species Triturus cristatus. The sequence continues at coordinate 404,664,293 of NC_140593.1, forward strand.
CAAAATGTGGCAGCTCCCAGGAGAGTGCTACTTACAGTGGGTGACATCTGCCCATGGAGATAGTTACTTAGAGAGCGTGACAGCTGCAAACAGAGTGTGCTACTTAGAGAACGTGAGAGCTGCCATAGAAAGTGCCACTGTAAGAATGTGACCGCCCACTTTTACAGTTATTCTGTGACAGCTCGGCTATTAACAGACCATACCTGCGCGGTGTCCATTGACAACTCAGCCGTCTACAGACAGCACCGATGGAGTCTGCGCTTGAGACAGCTCTTCTGAACAGTCCTCCTGTGACAGCTCAGATGCCTGTACCCCCTCAAATGATGGCACAGCTCTCCGGAGCGCTCCGGCAGTCACCATCTGTGACAGCCCACCATTCTTTAGAGAACGCAGAGACATTTCCGTGTCTCCCTGTCTAGAGAACGCACCCCTGCAGTCTCCTCCAGGAGCAAGGCATATGTCTGCATACAGCATCCCTGCAGTCTAGCCCGACAGCCCAGATTCTAAAGGCAGCCTCTCTGCATTGTTTCTAGTGACAGCTCAGCTGTCTACAGGTGTCACCTCTGCAGGATCCCCGTGACAGCTCTGCTGGCTACAGAGAGTAACAATACACAGCTCTGTAAAGGCCCAGCTGTCTTGTGGCTCGTTCAGGCACCAGTTGTCTCTGGAGAAGATGGCGGCACCTCGGCCCCCAGTAAGGTTGGCAGCCTCTCTGCCACATTTGGGACAGTTGGCGGCAATCCTCTGGGGTCTGCGCTCCCCTCTCCATACCCAGAGGTCGGTCGTGCGGTGCTCCCTTGCAGCTTGGCCAGCTCTTCCTTTCTTTAACTCTAATGTGGAACCAGCAGGCTGACTACTCACAGTAACCCCTCCCTGGCTGCAGAGCCCAGTCCCGCTATGACTGGGTAAACATGTGGCCTGTGGGTGCCGTTAGGGCATCACTTTTAAGTCCTTGCATTGCTATGTACTGTAAAACTTGTACAGCGCTTCACAACCCCAAGGAGGCTGAGAAGCGCGCCATGGCTGTGCCATTAGACGTAATCAGATTTAAGGACTGCCCACCCACCAAAAGCCCATCTCGCAGGATAGCTGGGCGGGAGACGCCAGAAACCCCTTACCCAGAAATATAAATGGGTCCGCCAGGAGGGCACTGGCAGCAGCTTTGAAGCAGGACTTAGTATCGCTACATCACTGCATGTCGTGTAAACATAACCGGGGCAGTAATGTCCTCCAATGTTTCCTTCTCGCTTTGTCTACTTCTCCAGTCCCATATACTTTCCCTCCATTTTCGCATTCTTCATGTTTTACTCTCCACAATTACTGTACCCGGGGTGATCAGGCCCCCTCGAGCCCCCCTCATTCCCTCCCTCACCCTGTGTCCCTTCAGCAAGTATCACGTTCAAACTGACCCTGTCGTCATGTCAAGGGTAGAGCGTCGGCAAAGTTATGACATGCATGTAACGAGTATAAAAAATAAATATGATGCCACAAATCTCTCCTTTCCCTCCACTGCTGGATTTAGAAAAATGGATCATAAGAAGGAAAACAAGCATTGGCATAGCCAATAGGTCTCGCCTTTGGGACCTTATAAGTGTTTAGTTATCCAGCACAATATCCTTGGTGCAACAACATCAACTGTTGCATGGCTAAACACTTATAAGGTCCCAAAGGTGAGACCTATTGGCTATGCCAATGCTTGTTCAAAATTGCTGTGGGAATTTTCTTGTGTTGTGCTTTCACTTCTTTGCTGTTTGTCTGCTGCATAAATACTTTACACATTGCCTCTAAGATAAGCCCGACTGCTTTTTGGGCCAAACTACCTGGGGTTATGCACAGGTTAATTTAGTGACTTTTTGTAGTTTATCCTGAAAGGGATTGTGGCTGTTGCTTGACCAGGGTTCACACCCCAGTCAACAAACAACCCAATTTCTCCAACTTTTTTTATAAAGGATGCTGTTATCAGGAGAGTAGTCTCTATGCCAGTACTGTTCTTGTTGGTGAACCCTCAATTTGACATGTTGAAATTCTTCAGAGAACCACTGGGAAGATACCTGTCGCTTGGTGGAATTACATTTAGATTTACGCAAAGGAGCATGTTTGTCATAGGATCTAAGCAGTCAGTTAGTAATGTCCGTGTCCAAGGAGGACACATCTTTACTTAGAAGAGGCATGGAGTCATGAAGTGTAACACAAACATTGTCTTATCGACCCTGAACCAGTAACAGCAGCAATAATGCATATCAGAACTAACTTTAGGATTTTGAATTCCTACTATACTGAATTTTATAAGAAAATGATCAGACCATATACAAGGTAGTACTTCTAACCTTGTTAAGAAAAGATTTACCATTCACACCTGATCGAGGGTATGACCTATAATATGTGTGGGGACAGAGATATGCTGCTATAAGTTAAGAGTCTAAAGAAGTTCCAAAACGTTCTGAGACATTCGGCACATGGTGTCATTATTAACCCAATAATTGAAGTCCCCCATAATAATAGGTTTTAGGTCAACAACCGAAAGCAAAATATTGCATCATCGAATAGCTGGGGGATGTAAGGCATAACATTAGGAGGCAGTCTTACAATATGCAGATAAAGTACTGGCTTAACTGGTCTATTTTTGTAACCAAAGCTCAGCATCTGGGATCTAATTACATTGTAATAAGGCCAAATTAATATGCCTTGAAACAATACCCGCTGCTCCCCCACCAATCTTACCAGACTGTCCATTAATATGGAAATATACTAATTGTTAGGTATGGTAGCTAAAATATCTGGAGTGGATTAATCTGTTAGCCAAGTTTCTGAGAGTAACAGAATATCAGGGCTTTCGGTGTCGAGGAAGTGGGAGATCACTACTTTATGCTTCACTAAAGAGCGCGTGTTAGGGTAAATAACCAAAAGCGAGATAGAGCGATTCAACTGTATAGTTTAAGTATGAGTCAACTTCCTTACAGTACCCTCATCCTCAAGAGGCGCTTTGTGTATGGAATAACAGTCCAATTTGTTTTACAAATATTGAATGACCGGTGACTGATGGGGTAACACACTGAGTGCATAGATAGCAGTTCTTTTACTTAATAACAGTATTTTTCTGCATAGTGGCTGCCCCTGACTAAAACGCGTCAGTCCAAGCGAGGAAAAATGGCTCTTAAATTCCCTTCACAATGGAGAGGCAAGTGCGCTTAGGCACCAAATAGGAATGAAAAACAGGACCCAGCAGTCTTAAAAATAAACAGATTCAATTTAACCATTAAAACAATTTAGAAAATTGCATAAAACTCCATGCATTTCATCAACAAAATGTTTTTTAAGAAGGTAAAAAGAGGTTGGGGGAAACAGCAGCAAAGGAGACCTGTGCTAATAGCAAACTAGCAAAACTCGCTAAGCCGAACGCTTTGCTATTGTACATCCAGTGTGAAGTCATATGGTGAATGCACCTCTGGCGCAGTTATAAAAATAGCCACCACCATCATCTTAGGTGAGGTCATAGATATGAAAACATGGAGCGCAGCGGAAGCCTCGATATATGCCACATTGAAAGTATGTTGTTCCAATACACCTTATAAGGGTAAAGGTGGAATCAGACCATTCATTGTCAAAAGAAAGGGGTCTGGGAAATCTGGGAACAAGAAAGTTTGTCTTAGTTGTCAGGAGACATCACAATCATAAAATTATAAGGGGCAAACATGATGACTATTTTGAACATTGGAATGTTGAGCGATCCAGTGAAGACAATAGAGTGCTCCAGGCTTCTACTGGCCTGTAGAAGCCCGGAGAGCAACATTTCAATGTTTTTTTCCATTTCACAGCTGTTGCTGTGAACAAAGGCCTCTCGGAGCCCGAGGGGATTCAAACCCCCTTGGGCTCCAAGAGGCCTTTGTTTTTACAGATTACAACATTCTGCCCTCTTGGGGAGGAATGTTCTAATAGCCTTAGAGCCCTCCGTAGCAGACTCTACGGGCCATTAAGGGCCCGCTTACTTGTTAACGGCCCTGGACTTCGGCTCAGGCCTTTAACGCTAGAGCGGGCCTTTAATAACCTGCAGAGATGTCCTGCAAAGATGACTTGTTGGCTTCATCTACCATCCGAACTCTGGAGGACCTTCAACCATGGCAGGCAAAGGGAGATAACATGGTATGCCCAGGTCCCTGTGTGTTTGTCGGCAGTGAGTCAGGGTTTCAACTTGTGGACATGATTTCATCACAAGACATACCATCCTCTGGAATATGTAATATTCATATCTTGCACAATTTATGGAACATTATCAGAGCCACTGTAGAGCTTTCTTGCCATAGGCAGGACACTGCGCTGTCAGTTGATAATGCTGTACAACAGAGCACAAGTTGATCTAGTACGACAGGGAGTTTTCATTCTGCTTTCACCACTCGCTAAAATGAATAATCAAGTGGTCTAATGCAAATGAGGGAATCCTTTCCCCGATTACGTGCTCTGTATCAGATACAGAGGTTCAAGGAAAAAGGGAAACAGTCTTATAACGGAGACTTTAGCACGCATGCCGTTTCCCCACAAGCTGAACAACACTTGCCTTAACCACGCATATGTGCATTTAAGGCAGTCAGCATTCTAGCCGGAAGGATCGCTGCAGGAAGGCAGTGTGGTAAGTTGGGCTGGGGCTGGGGGGGAAGTAGGTTTACAGGGTGGGACTGGATTTAGGTCTCAGGGCGGGGGCTGAGGTCGGGGTAGGTTTTAGGGCAGGGCAGAGTTTTAGGGCTCAGAGCAGGGGGGATGGGGCGGTTTTGAGTGCTAGGGGACAATTTGTAGGGTGGGGGCTGGGGTCGGGGTAGTATTTTTGGGCTGGGGGGCTGAGTTTTAGGACCTAGAGTAGGAGGTCAGGTTGTTAATAGGCATGGGGTGGGTAGATTAAAATGCAAGAGGGCCAGATTTTAGGGCTCAAGACATGAGGGGCTTAGGTGGCTTCTTTATACCTTTACCAAACATGCCTTTACTATGAAATTGATTGTAAAGTCATGCATGGTAAAGACGTGGTCATTGTAAAGACCACTTGGTTAAGGCATGCGTGGTTTAGGCATGCGTGGTTGTGCCATACAACCGAGGAAACGATGCTGCCAGCAGGTGAGTTGTGGTGTAGTCAGAAGGTCTTGAGATTGAACTACTGTTACATTGGCAATTTGAATGCCCATCTATTTATGTATGTATCGACGTATGGAGACTTACGTAGCACAAACCTAGCTGTAAAGCAATGAAGTAAGGTATAATATGAGGGTAGTGGAGAGGAGTGTTAGAGGAGAGCGTGGGAGGAGGTGCAGCCAGGACCAGAGAGATTACCAGCAGGGATCCATCAGCCGGAAGGATACAGGGGGTGTTGCTTGAGGAGGAGGTCTTCATTTCCTTCCAGGGGGTGTTGCTTGAGGAGGAGGTCTTCATTTCCTTCCAGGGGGTGTTGCTTGAGGAGGAGGTCTTCATTTTCTTCCAGGGGGTGTTGCTTGAGGAGGAGGTCTTCATTTCCTTCTAGGGGGTGTTGCGTGAGGAGGAGGTCTTCATTTCCTTCCAGGGGGTGTTGCTTGAGGAGGAGGTCTTCATTTCCTTCCAGGGGGTGTTGCTTGAGGAGGAGGTCTTCATTTCCTTCCAGGGGGTGTTGCTTGAGGAGGAGGTCTTCATTTCCTTCCAGGTTGGTGTTGCTTGAGGAGGAGGTCTTCATTTCCTTCCAGGGGGTGTTGCTTGAGGAGGAGGTCTTCATTTCCTTCCAGGGGGTGTTGCTTGAGGAGGAGGTCTTCATTTCCTTCCAGGGGGTGTTGCTTGAGGAGGAGGTCTTCATTTCCTTCCAGGGGGTGTTGCTTGAGGAGGAGGTCTTCATTTCCTTCCTGAAGAGCTGGAGACAGGGAACTTGCTAGTCTAGGAAGATGCCTTGAAACATCTGTAAAGCAAAGCTTAGGGGACAATCTTTGGCTAAACGATGGCGGATCAGCTCTCTCTTGCTATTTGCATTGTCTTTTTCCTCTATTGCTATTCAAATAAAGCAATGATGAATGATAATATTTATATCACACGCCCCACCCAAAGGGTAGCCTACCCTTCCTAACAAGTGAGCGGAATTCATTATGCCGCATGGACTGCAGTCTGTTCTCCCTCTCACCCAGAACCGCCTGCTTTATGAAAGTATTGCAATGCTTGTATCTTCCTCCCGCTGAGCTCAGCCTGCGGTCATCACATAAGGGTAATACCCCAAGAGTAGCCGCTGCCTGATTCTTTGCTTCTCCTCCCTGCTTCTCTTCTGCCCAAACAAAAGGCCATTTTAGCTTGGAGCTTTCTGCAGGAGCGAACGCAATCTCTTTCTTATAAAGAGGGAATGTTGCAGGTTCACGTTGGAACTTCTTTAGGGATGCGATGAGAACACTGCCCGCATCGCTAGGGATACCTTCAACATTGTGCAGGTATGTCCAGTCTGTATTCTGTTAGTCCACCAAACATCCACAGAAAGCTGGTTCCTGAATTACTGAAGCCCAAAGGTCTGTGAGCCCCTCAAAGTTTCCCTATTATCTTCATGGGGAGATACCTGGGCCGGAATGAATGAGTCCGTCTGTAAGATAACAGGTATCAGGAGTTAAAGTCACCGCCATGGGGTATAACCTGCTGTCACCGGAATTAATGGTTCGTTTTGCTCAGATTTTCCTGGTTCTGGGGATTTTAAAGCTGATATTTAAAACCTTTATGAGCAGAAGGTAAGTATCTTTGTGAGGCGATGGTGTGGGTATGGGGATGTGGGGCGGATGGAGCGAGGAGCTGTTGGGGTTTGGGGAGGCTGTGGGCTCTCTAGGGCTTGGTGTTGTCTGTTCGGTTTGTGATGTCTGATGCTGGATCTCTGCCGCCCTTCACTCCAAGCCCCGGGTTATTCCACGGGCGGATCTGCTCCCAGCAAACCCAGACCAGTGTTCCCAGAACCGGAAATTTCAGGTCCGGAAACATGTGACCTCTCAGGGTGGCCAGAAGGGTCATACCCCACAGCCCAGTACCCCCTCCCCCCCTCCCCTCTCACCCCTTACCTTCCTCCGTCCAGGAAAAACCGGTGCTGGCAACTCATAACGTAGTCCCGTGTAGTTTAAGAAATAGGATCCTTTCTATACTTTGATAAATGCCACCTTGTTCCACTGTGTTTCCTTTGCAATAAACTGAAATGGTCAGATGGTTGTAGAGGTTTCAACTTTTAAAACCATCTCAATAATTGTCAACATCTACGAAGAGTCACATTGTATTAGGCATTTAAATGGCCCTAGAGGCTGCTTTGTCAGTCTCTGGAACACAGAAACGCGCATTGTTTTCTAGTGTGCCACCAATCAATGCAATTTATATGTCAGCTTCGTTAATTAAATACCAAAGCTCTCTGCTTTATTTCAGTCCCTGGTTTGCTGTGAAAGTGCAGTGAGGCAGACAGTGTTCAATGTCCGATTTCACTGCTTGTTTCATTTCTGTTTGAAGTGTCTGTGTCTCACAGCAGGGAGCAGCAGAATACATTAAGGAGAGAGGCAAAGGGAAGCAGTAAATGACTTTCCACCACCTGAAAAACAAAAAACAACGGGAGAAAAGTTAGTTTATATTTGAAAGCTTTGCAAAGTGTGCTAAAGTTAAAGTGCGTATGTTTATGATAATTTGTAACCTCTGTGTGTCCATGTTCGTCGGCGACCATTGGCGAACACTAATATATGTGAAGCGGAGCCCCTTTGTCTCCCATATCTCACAGATCTTCATTGACTTTGAGCTTTATCAGTGGCCCCTGAAGGGTTGAGGAATCCCTGAATGGTGGGGGTACACCTCAGGGCTCCTGCGGTCTGTGCTACGCCCCTGTAGGTGACATGTACAACCCGGCTCTCAGCACGTTTTGTTATTGCCTTGGTGAATGGACTTCTCCCTTTGTACCCTCTTCATGGAAACCTTGCTGCTAGTTAATCATGGTTTCCAAAGTGAATTGGCAAGTCCTCTTTAGCCAGGCCTCTTTCCCCGCGCTCCTCCACAACACTATCTGGTACCCCGTACCGGACTTGCAATGCTTACTGAGTGTAAACCCAACCAGTACACAACACAGATGTTTGTTACTTACAGCCTGCATCTCAACTGGCAGATTTATTCTAGGTTCACCCCTAATGGATGAGCTAGCGCATTTCTTGACATCTATTACATTGTTCGCAAATGCATTGGAGCCTGGAGCGCTTTCATTGTGGTGTGAGACCCAATTGTGTGCAGTCTCAAGGCCCATTCTAAGGGCCTTATGACGACTTTGGCGATCCTACAGCAGACGGTGCACAATGCCGTCCGCTGTTTGACTGGCAAAGCTGTGGTGTTACTGCCCACCAGATTAGGAGTTAAATTCTCATCTGGCAGGTGGTCGTGCGGCGGTCTGACGGTGGCGCTCTGCTAGGCTCATAGAAGAGCCTATCATGCAGACCGCCGCAGTCAGAGCGCCGACTGCACCTTCCTGCATGGTGTTTCCTGCATATTTTTCCTTAAGGACTAATGATCTTTTTAGACAACTTTAGATATCTGTATGTAAATCGCAGGTTATAGGTCCGAGACCCAGCAGTGCGGACTCCGCCTTTCATACATCTGAGGTAGATAAATGGATAGCAATTAGTCACGTAAGAATAAGTGTCATTTAAGTGCCATGGGACAATTTAGTTTATGTTTCGTGCTGTATACATTGTCAAATGCATTATTTATATTTAAGAGGGCTTTAATCATAAGACTGGTTCCTGCTAATTGTGCTCTTCTCTTGCCATAAAGAGATTGTCAGGCACACTTTACAACCCACTCCTGCTGTTCTTCTCTATGATGGTAGATCACCTTCAAAGTGTGATAGGACATTGGGACTTACTATGGCTCAAACAGGACAAACACATTATTGCCCTAATTGTTAGCCTGCCTTTAAAATTACTTACCTGCATTCCATTGTTTTTTATTATATGTTATAAGCCCAGGTTCCTGCTGGTATAAATAAGGGCAGCTCCTGGTCCATGTATTGGTACTTATTGTGGCTTAAAAGCTCTCAGTGAAGAGCTTGGCTCAAAAATAAGAGAAATCATTTCTGACAATGAAAATGATTCTGTCTGACTATAAGAGATTACCTCTGCGCTTCAGTAATTAAGATGCACTGAACCATATCTGCGGGGACTTAATGGCCAGAGAAAGCACAGGAGCTTGCCAGCCACCTGTGAGTTAAATACTGGTCAAACATTTAACAGATCATTCCTTGAAACCAAGTGCATTTTATACACATATTTTGCAGAAATACAAACTACAGCAGCCTTGAGTAATTAACATATATACTGTCTTGGCAAAGGCTGTTTGCAGAAATACAAAGTACAGCAGCCTTGAGCAATTAACATATATACTGTCTTGGCAAAGGCTGTGGTCCCAACAGCTCTATCTAAACCGCCTTGCTTCTTTTGGTGGCAGCAGAGAAGCAAAGAATAAAAACACTTTGTTATTAAATTTGCGGGTTGATGCAATGCAATAGCAAAGGTGTAGTCTGAGGAAATGGGTTACATTTAACACTGGGATTGGTATAAACCTGTCCCCAGTTTTTATTTACATTTTAACATATAATACAAGTTTTAAAAGCAAGTTAGATGAGAACATTTCTATGTACTCTCAAATTACTATCTGTAGCTAGTGGAATTAAAAGTTCTCATAAGCTTGTAACAGTCTATATATGATCGCAGTATATATTTGATGTGTATTTTGATTGGCTTTTCCACTGTGCCTTCTGCCCATTGTGGGCAGCTTTCGAGAGGTATTTTGCATACACTTGTTAATTTCAGTCCTCAAACTCCTTGAACAAGTAAGTGCTCAATTTTCAAACACATTTCAGACATTGTGCACCAGCGTTAGGGGTCACAGAGAAGCAAGACAGGGAGTGTCTGCAGATAGCGGGGCAGTATCCTCATTATTGTACCTTCTGAGTAAAATTATGTAGGTCAGATTCACAAAGCCAATTGTGCGTGTAGGTCTGATTTGCATATGCAAATTGCCAGATTATGACTTGTCATTTGCATACATAATAATGATATTATGAATGGCAGAGAATTCATTAAAGGTGACCTTGCAGCCATAAATCAATGTACTTGTGCACAGAATAACCCACAAGCATGTACTAATATATATGAGTGAATCCCACTCAAGGGATGGGGCGTGGGCATTCCAGGGCCTGGTGTGCCTTACAAATTTGCATACAACTAAAGCTTTTTAGCTTGTAGGCTATCACAAACTCCTCTCTGACTCCTGATAGCCTTAAAAGGAGTTGCTAAGTGGAATAGCACTCCCCAAAACTTAATGGATTGTAGTGGAGGGCAGTTACTCCATGGGATATGAAAATATGGACATAGTTGTGCCACTGCACGAAGGCACTGACCTTTCAGTAGGTGTAATTGTACACCATACACAATTACACTGGCTCAGGCTGGACATGTGAGAATGGGGCATCTTTCTAGGCGTAAACTGAAAATTGATGTGAAATAGGCGTAAACTGAAAATTGATGTGAGTTGCAGAAAGTTGTAAATATAAACTCATGCGCGGTCGTAAATCAGTGGGTGCTAATGTAAATCTTCTTTTGTGACCTGGCCCTATATTAAAACAATGGGCCATATGTACGAAAGCAATGGTCACAAACTTTGGTCACAATGTATGTTCTAACATTTTGCGACCACTAAATTATTTTGTGAACAGGCCAATGTCCCAATAGGTGGGTTCCTAAAATAACAATTCGGAGGGGGGTGCAGAATGACCTGCCAAATTAATATTCATTAATTAGGTCGCAAATTGTGACTCCCTTCAGTGGCTGCGAAGGACAGCAGACCACCATGCCTTGAAAATGTTTTCTTGACCGTAAAATGAATGTAGTACGTTTAAAAAACCTTTTAACTGTTCACAAATCCTTTAATTGACCTAATCAGAGGGTTTGCAACCAGTAAAAAACTAAGTACATCTTGCCCAATATCCTCTGGCAGGTTGTGTCACGTCTCAAAGACACAATATCTCCATAAACGCAAGGGATCCTCCACTCACATTCATGGGGTTGAGGCAGAAAATCCTCAGTTTTCTTGCCTTGGATCTCAGCAATCGTTTGGTGTAATTTGGACGCTCTGGTGGAGTTTGTAGACTAGTTGTGTTATTTCAGAACCTGCTGCAGTTGGAGAGAAGCAGTATTTTCCTGCATCTGCTGGAGCCCTCTCTCCTGAAAGTGGTTTGCTCTCTGTACTTTGAAATCTCTCCCTCTTGGTATGTCTGGCACATTTTATAAGAGTCCAGGCTCTTAACAAGTAGACTGGACTATGGGACTGCACTGTATGTGGCATGGTGGACTACTTGTTTTCTCGACTCCCCGTGATACAAAATACAGCAGTTAAGCTAATCTGCCATAAAGGCACATATAGTTCTGCCTCTGCTTGTCTGGCTACCCTGCATTGACTGCCCATGCTCCAAAGAGTGCATTTTAAACTTCTTTGTCATGTGCACAAAGCACTTTATAACATGTGCCCAGTAGTTCTACAAGCTAGAGTAGGATTCTACGTGATGTGAGATCATACAATCTTGCCCTGGCAAAAACTAAACAAATAAAAAAGAGTCAGATCAGGAGGCCGTTCATTCTCGCATCTGGCGGCAGTTCAGTGGAACAGGCTACCACTGGAGCTTCGCCTCACCGAAGACCATCTTGGGTTCAGGAAAAAGCTAAAGACCTGGCTGCTTAGAGCTTAATGCTATCTTTTCAGTTCTACTCAGTGCCTCAACCAAAACGATAGGGAGCATCTCAGTGCCGTGATGTCCTCTTGGGAATGATTGTTGCGCTCTATAAAAACAATAAATAAATAATGCTCAAAATGTTGCATAAGGGTTGTTGGTCTCCTGGGAGTGTGGTGGAGCTGAGTCTTGCTGTAAATTAGGCATAGGCAGTGACAGAATTAGCAGTGAAATCTGTGTGCATGTCACATATGAATGAATGGGTCTGTGGGTTAACTGAGGTTGTTCATGTTCAGGACCAGTCCTCTATTCAGGTTTGCAAAATCTCCTCCCCACTGAGGTAACTAAATGGGGACCAGGCAGAAGGGGGCTGAGCATGCATTTCTTGTCATGCTCAAATTTAGGGAGGTGAACCTATGCCTGTACATTACTGTGAAACCAGTTTGCATCCTCTACAGGTGTTGTTCCAGGTAGCCAAAAAAGGCTTGCAACCTGGTAAACTGTGATTTAAAAAACAAATGTGATGGAATATATGCTGTTTGCTTCTCATCTTACCAGGTTAAGCCTGCCTTTGTATCATGGCTGGTGCACAGGTCTGATTCTTAATGGAGAGTGAGTGAGCATTTCGAGGGCAGAAGAGGGTGGCATCAGGCAGACCCACTCCCTCTCACTTTTGTTGTTTGGTACCATCCATCCTACCATCCTGAACACAAAGTCAACTCCAGAAGTAGTAGTTGCTTCCAATGATGATGATATATGGACAATATTTCTCTATCCCTGGCCCCTGATTGTAATATTGTTAGAGTTACAAATTAAATTGATGAGTTTTCACGCATCTGCGGGTACTCTAACAGTAAAGCTACAACTGAGCTGTTTTGTGTAATGCAAGTAAGCTAGACCTTCTCAACAGCGTACAGCCTTGTAAGATATAGGTCCTAATACCATACGTTGGTACATGGGCCATAGCCAGTCTTTATGATGTATATTGATTAGATTATGGTAAACTGCTTAACATTTTTTAGACATATTATATCAAATTGGAGCCCATTCTCATTGTGTTTGGTGGGGCGAAATGACTATTCTTCAGAATGTTTATTTTGGTCGTGGACATGCTTTTAGACAAAGGGGTTTTCAATTAAATTAATGGTTTCATCTATTTTTTTACTTGGCAACATAAAGACCAGAGTGGCCCCAATTTGGACATATGCTAGGTGAGGGGAGGGTTGCTGACCTGCCTTGGAGTGTGTAATTATTATTTGACATCAGTCTGTTCCAGAGCAGCGCTGAATCATAATTGCACCTCTTATCCCATTCCCTACTTCATTTGGATACTATGGTGCTATTGAACTATATCTGGGAAGGATTACTGAGAGGGTGAGTAGGTTTCCCAAAGGAGGCTCTTATCTGAAAAGTGAATGAATGAATGAATGAGTTTTGAGCTTATAAAGCGTACTAACACTCACAATGGAGCATCATTGCGCTAAGGTTGCATCTGATACTCAGAAAAGAAAGGAAGAAAAAGATGGAAAATAGCTAAACGAGGGAATAGCAGAGTGCACCAGGGGCCTGGAAGAGCCAGGTCTTCAAGAGCTGCTGGAATAGGGCTTCCCATTCTGTGAAATGCAAGTGGATGGAGAGTTGGTTCCATTCCTTCGGATCCTAGCACTGAGAAGTGTTTGCCACCTCTGGTTTTTAGTCTGAATAGAGGGGGCTTAAGAAGATTCGCATGGAAGGAGTGCATTGAAAACTAGTATAAGGATCTTAAAGAGAATCCTCTTATGTACAAGTAACCAGTGTAAACTTTTTAGATTAGCGACAGCAGAACTCTGTCTGGGGAGTGTAAGCACAAGTCTAGCGGCCGCGTGTTGCACCATCTGAAGTTTGTGGAGTATTGGTTTCAAAGCTCCGGCGTAGAGACTATTACAATAGTCGAGAAATGATGAGCGCAAAAAACAACTGTTTTCTTGGTAGCTAGTGGGAGAAAGCGAAACACAGGCCCTCCATTGCAAGAGCTTGAGGGCAGAAAGAAAGGGCGGTGTAAAATTTTACTCCTACATTTCTTGCAAGTTCTACTGTGGTGGGTGTGGTGGGCGGGTCACAGAATTCGGCCACCATTGGGTTGAAGAGAAAAGATTAGATTTGCTGAATAACAGGAGTTCTGTTCTATCTGTTTTCATTTTAGATGGTTTGATTGCATCCACAGGATGACTTTGATAGGGCAGTTTTTGAAGTTTAGTTCCGAGCACAGGGTCCCTTTGTCCAGCAATCGAATCAGCTGCATGTCATCAGCGTATGATGTAGTGGCATTTCCAAAATAAGCTATCAGGGAGATTAAGGGGGCCATGTATACATGCCATGTATATATTGAACAGTGCAGGGTTGAGAGATGAGCCCTGCGGAACTCCTGATGCTGCTGATCTTTCTGTTGAGGTAAAAGGTCCAAGTGTGACTGCTTATCCGCGCCGGGTTAAAAAAGATTTAATCCAGGTCAGGGCTTGGGGTTAAAAAAGATTTAATCCAGGTCAGGTCTTTGTGAGAAATGCCACAGACCTTGATTCGTTGGGGGAGTATGGAGTGTGGAATGGTGTCAAATGTGGCGGAGAGATCAAGTGCAGTCAACACCGCATTATTTCAAGCATCCAGGGTCATTTTGATGGCGTCTGACGCCTCCAGCAGGGCTGATTCAGTGGAATGTTTAGGGCAAAAGCTGGATTGCCAGGGATGAAGCTCATTGGAATTTCCAAGAAGTAAATTAATTGGCCATTGACAAATTTCTCAAACATTTGTGTTAATGCAGGGAGCAGTGATAAGGGTTGGAGGTTAGACACTGTGGTGGGGTCTCTAAGTTATTTTATGTTGCAGATGTTTCATGACTGCCATTTTTCAGTCTGAGGGGACCTCAGCCATTGATAGTAAGGTGTTAAGAATTTTATTAATGAAAACGTTGACAATGTCAACAGCCTTATGAAGAATGGCAGGGGGACAGGGGTCATTGGGGGAGCCAGATTTAAATGAGAGAATGGCCTGTCATGACTGTGACAGTGTAATCTCCTGAAAGGATGCCAAGATTTCGGTCCCTGCTTCTAAGGGGGTATCTAATATAACATAATCAGAAGGGGGTACGGTGGTTGAAAAGCCCTGTTGAATGGCCTATATTTTCTCTTCAAAGAAAGAGGAAAGATGGTTGCATAGAGTTTGGGAAGTGGGAATGTCCTTAGCCAGTGCCTTTGGTTGTAAGAAAGATTTAGAGATGTTAAAATGTATTTTTAGATCAAACTGGGCCTCTTCAATCTGGGTAGTGAAGTATGCTTTTTAGCTGCCTTAATCTGGGCATGGTAGGCTTCTTGCATGATTTTCAAGTAAAACAAGTCTTTGGGGTCGGAGGCTTCCACCATTTGTGTCCTGATTGTTTGCAGACCAATCATTGCTCTGCTACAATCGGAGAGAACTATAGAGCTGAGGGGTGGGATAGGTCCTTTTTGGCAGACATTGCTTAGTCATTGGCTGTATTTATAGTCCAATTGAAGGATGTTGTTTGCTTTTCGTTGCAGCACTGGGCCTTAGCTGTCCCGGATCCCTATGTGCTGTATGTGCTCTGGGAGGAAAGGCTACATTCGGTGGGACAGTAAATCGTAATTTGCTTTGTATCCCAGTCTATGTTTACTTGATTGAATATTCACAATTGTCTGTCTTGTAGTACTGTTGGGTTTAGAAATATAGGGTATGTTTTTACAGAAGCTTGTTGTCTGTGTCCATTCTCTGTTCAATGTATGCTTCCTGACACAGTTTAAGGGAAGTTCTCGTGAAGGTTGGAAGTTCAATGAATTCAAGGGAGGGTTGTGTGCTGCAGACATCCATTGCTTGGGGGTGTCTGTCACAGTAAGGGACACTTTACTTCAGTCTGGGTTGGAATGATTACAGAAGAGATCATAGGCGATGTAATGTTTTGTAAGAGACTCGTAATTTGGGTTAAAATAGGAGCTCTCCTAAGAAGAACTTTGTGGTTTTTGCTGAGCTGTTCGGGGACAGGCATATTCTCATACTTTGCCAAATTTGAGATGTATTAATTTTGTCAGCATTTTGGCTACGCCCCTGCGTTCCCTAGGGTTTCTGCACAGCTCATAAGGTGCCTGCTTCTAGCTTCCACATGCCTGTGCAAATGTCTTACGTTTGATCTGAATGGCGCAGTAAGAGTGATGTCGCTGCGTGTCAGTGACTGTGAACCTGCCTGCTCCCTGAATGGTTGTTGAATCTGAGAAGGCTTGAAGTAACTTTGTCTTATTTGTTTGTGAACTATCTGAAGGCTTCCTTCTTATATGCACTGGCTGGAAGAATGAGTCCAAAGTGACTGGGATCCATTCGTGTTCCTTTCTGTGTGTTTCATTCAGTTTCCCTGTCACAGAACATATATTGCGGGCTTGTTTTACTGTTAGATTTGCTGTTGACTTATTTGCCATTGTGAGAGGGGGGAGGGTCCACTTTTTTCCCAAGTGAGTTTCCACTGTTTCAGTCGGAAGCAAGAAAATAGGTATACCCCTCATGAGATCAGACTGTTATCGAGGGGCTGTGTTTTCCCTCTTCAGAGGGACATTCTGTGTTTGTTTGCGCAACAACACTCCTTGGTGATGCTGTCAACATTTAATTTGGCTTTTCCATCTCCAGTGCAAAGTACAATTTCCCCCAAACCCTAGGTTTGAAGCCATTGCGGATCATACATCATCATTCCTGTCACCCCAAGTAAGACTCAGAATTCAAGCACAAGGAGCAACAAGTCTTCTTGTGGTGGGGTCGTTATTTATTATCATGTTCTTGATACTTTAAAACTCAGTTGGGGTGGAATTATTGTACAGCCGCCCCACAGTGAGACTTTGCCTGAACGGTACGCTTTTCCGACCCTTCTCTCTATCTCATGGCACTAGACAAGGCTGTCCCCTGTCTCCCTTATTGTTTATTCTTTCTATGGATCCCTTAGTCCGACATTTCCAGGAGAGGCACCTGCAGAGGGGCCTAAAATTCAACACCGGTCCTCTCTTGGTCTCGCTCTATGCGGTTGACATTATTCTTTATGTCAGGGAACCTCATGTCAACTTGGAACCACTTACTAGAGAAATAATCAGATTTGGACAACATTCTGGCCTGGGCATTAATTGCTGCAAGTCAGTTATCTTTCCCTTAACCTCGAGCACGATGCAGTGGGAGTGTGGATTCCCCCTTGAATGGTGCACTGACTCCATTAAATATTTGGGCATTCATATCCATCTGGACACTGCCCAAATCCTCCGCCTCAATTATGGTCAAGCAGTTAGTGCCCTCGAGGCTCAGGTGGAGAGATGGCTGCGGTTTCCGTTATCCATCGCTGGCAGAGTTGCAGTGATCAAGATGATTGTTCTCCCCAGATTTTTATATCTTTTTAATAACATCCCCATACCACTCCCAAACAGTTTTTTTTTTTACATTATGCTCGCACCTTATCAGATTGGTCTGGGGGGCAAACAGGCTCACTTGCATTGGCAAGTAGTGACCCTTCCGTATGAGAGAGGAGGGTTTGGGGTTCCCGACCTTCAGTTGTACTATTTAGTGTCCCAATGCAGTTTTTACCTGGTTCCACCCAGACGCTAGGATCCCATTTCTCCGCCCTGAGTCGGATTTCGTTCTGCCTGAGACGTTATCTACAGGACTACTCAAGGGCATACCCAGAGACCCTAACAACATACAGACCATCTTTACCACCAGTTGGGGCTGGGAAAAACTGAGGCAGGTCACCGGCACTTCTACACTATATTCATCGGCTTTACCTATCCCCAATGCTTGCTGGTTGCTGATCACAGGTGAGAGGCTGGTGCACCTTGGCCAACTTTGCTATCACTAAATCTGGAGACTTGTTCCTTGGAGGGTATGTCTTCTCTGTGGCGGACGAAGAGGGCTTCCATTACGCCACCTTCATGGATCGCTTTGTTCTGGGACGAATTCAAGCGGCTCTACGTTCCTCTCTGCCTTTTTTTCCCATTGAACCGGTTTCGTTCATTCCACTCTCCATGATCAATGAGAATCAGGAAGGGGTACACCTCATATCTAAGCTGTTCAAAGCATGTTCTGGTATTATACCGGTTAATGACGACAAGATTCGCAAAGACTGGGAAGACGACTTAGGACGCCCCATCTTAGACGAACAGTGGGTCAAATGTTGCGCAGTAACAAAAGAAGTCTCTTTAAACAGTCAACATAAACTACTCCATTTTAAATTCCTGCGTAGAATGTACATCACCCCTGCCAGATCTCACAGGCTTGATCCGTCCAGACCTCATAATTGTCGAAAGTGTAATGCTCCACACGCTGATTTTGCCCATCTCACATGAACTGATCATAAAATACAATCATTGTGGGAGGCTGTGCACAAAACAATAGGAGACATAACTGAACTGACCCTCGTCCCCACACCAAAGTAGCATTATTAGGTTATGTGGTAAACTTCCCCGAAGGAAGGACATTTGTCTCCCTTAGTTTACTGCTGGCCGAAAGGGAAATCGCTATTCATTGGGGCCGCAAGACAGTTTCCACATTACAAAGTTGGCTAAACAGTCTAGTATTCTGCAACACTAAAATTGAAGTCTATTCCAGTACGCTGCCTCACTCCTCCCGTCCCAAAGATATTTGGGGGCCATTTAGGAATTATGTGGAGACTGAACACCGAGCTACTGGCTCGCAGCTTGAACAAGGTATAGTCCCGGCCGGGGTGGGGTAACCAGTTGGTTGATCACAATTGCACGTTTACTAATGTTCCTCTGTATGTTGCAGAGGATGTTATTTTTGATTATATGTCTGTGTTCGAAGCTGCTTTTTTGCTGGAGGGCTGGATGTTGGGCTGATGGAGGTGGACGTTTTCCTTTTTGTGAGTTGGGTGTGCCACCGGGACTGTATTCGCAAATTTTCATTTTTTCCTTCTTTCCCTCTTATTTCTTAATGTATTGGCTTCTATTTGGTCAACACTTTTTCAAGTTGTTGTGACAAAGACAGTGAGCACTCATGTTTGTACTGATATAACGTACTAAAATGGTAAATAAAGTTAAAAAAATAATAATAATACTGAGTTGGGGCAGAGGAGCACTGTCTGTGAATTGTTCTTTGAAAGCACCACTGCTGGCTCACTAAAACATGCAACTGGGTGGAGACATTATTATGGTTAGTTAATTGCCAGTACCGCTCTGGTGCTCTGTATCTCTGCAGGGGAAGCACAATACACCTACACGCCTTAGGGCTCTCTACTCCTAAATAATGCACACAAGCTAATATCCCTATGAACTATAAGGGATTACTAGTTTATTCCTTCCTTTCTTCACTCAACTGCCTCATTTTTGTATAGCAATGTGCTCACAAAAGGACTCACCTTTGAGAAATGCAATGTTCAAATCTGCAAAAGGAGCACATTGGACATAACTCATAATACTCATGCAACATAGTTCAGATAGGTAAGTAGGTGTTTATAATGATCTCTAAAGTAGCACAGACTGCCTCTAGTAACCTCCATCACATAACTACATGCCTGACAATGTGAGTGCCAAATTAACCATTCAGCGCCCGATCAATTTGGGAAATATCATGATTTACAAAGGTGCACCTACTATCTTTAGTTAAATGTCATGACATGACAATGTGCTTGATGAAGTGTGTGACAAATAAACTATGTAAAACCCAATCAATTTTCAGTATCCTCCAGTCGCTCAAATCAGGTGTTCTTGGTCCCCATCAACCCTCAGGAGCCAAGGGGTCTTCATCCCACAACCAGCAGTGCACCAGGAGGCGCGTTTGCAGAGTGGTGGAGTAAGGGGACAGGGCATCCGACAAGTCCTAAGTATTCCCGCTGTGCACTTTACAAGCAGAGCGCGGACTGGCAAAATATCTCAATCTCCGCCAGCGGAGGGGAGTTTACCACTTACCTCTATCAGAGAATCACACACCCACTCACAGACCCACTGAGACACTCATATACCCATGTACAGTCCACTCATACTTTCATACCCACTTGCAAACCTACTCAGACACTCATACATGAAGAGCGGATCACCCAAAGATCGAGCACCTTTAAAAATTATAAACCAAGTGGCTGGAACAGTCTCCCCTAATAGTTTGGAGCTGATCAACGCTTCTTTTGCCTCTGGAGTGGTCCCCCCCACCCTGGAAGGAAGCGATGGTGAGGGCACTCCTCAAAAACCCAGCCTGGACCCTGACTCCCTGGGAAATTACCGTCCTATTTCACTTCTCCCAGGGATCAGCAAAATAGCTGAAAAACATGTAAAATCAGTGCTGTCCACTGGAGACCCATAAACTCCTTCACCCGTCCCAAATGGGCTTTTGCCCACTGCAAGATACAGAAACGGCGCTGTCTCAGTTGTTGAAGAGTCAAAAGAAATCTTGGACTCACTGTGGTCATTCTCCTAGACCTCAGTGCAGCCTTCGATACGGTTAACCACCAACTCCTGGTCCATAGACTTAGAAGATTGGGGGTGAGTGGGGTCGCTCTGGCTTGGTTCCAATCTTTCCTGAGTGATAGGTTCTTTCAGGTTTTCGATGCTGATGTGACCTCAAAACAGGTGCCTCTCTGCTGCGGGGTTCTTCAGGGGTCATCCCTGAGTCCCACATTGTTCAACATTTATATGAGCCCTTTAGAGAAGCTGGTGTTTCCTTTTGGGGTACACATAGTGACCTATGCAGATAACATCCAACTTGTGGTGGGACTCAACCGTGCCGACAACTCATCCCCTAACATTCGGCACTGCTTGGAAGAGACTGCCTAATGGATGGATGACTCCTTTCTGAAATTAAATGGGGAAAAAACCGAGTTGATGATCCTGGGGAATCGGTCACCTATTGACTTCAATACAATGTGGCCGAATACATTGGGTTCTGTTCCAACTCCCAAGCCCCAGATAAAGAGCCTGGGTATCTGGCTAGACCAAGATTTGACCTTCAAGGCTCAGGCATGCAAGGTGGCGGCCTGTACTATGGTATCTTGAGGATGCTTCGGAAAGTCCTCCCCCTCCTCCATTTTCAGGCTAGGAAACTTATGGTTCAGGTGCTTATTCTGTCGCGTCTAGATTACGGTAATGCCCTTTATTTAGGTGCCCCATGTGCAACCTTTTCTAAACTCCAGACGGTACAGAATTGGGCAGCCAGAATTCTTCTGAATATTCCAAAATTCCAATCAGCAAAACCTGCCCTGAAATCCTTTCACTGGCTTCCTATCAGAGAGAGAGTTCATTTCAAGGCAATGTGCATTGTGCACAAGTCGTTGGCTGGAAAAGGCCCGGCCATTAATCATTCTATTACTCGCCCCTATCGTGCCAACAGACGCCTTTGCTCAGATTACCTGTACCTGGCCACTGTTCCTAGGATTAGGCAAGCCAGAAGTGGGTAAGAATTTCATTGAAGCAGTACAAGTCTCACTGTGCACGGCGAAAAATAATTAACTCACCTGTGAGGTCCCGCTGGAGGTAAATAAATTGCCGGGAAATACTGTTGTTCTGTTTTGTCATGGATGCCTGTGAACAAGAGCCAGGAGGTCCGAAACGCATCAGGCGCTTACAATTATCTGAACACTAATGGCCAGTTTTTGCACATATATATAGACACACATATATACATATATATGTGTGTGTGTGTGTGAGTGTGTGTGTATATATATATATATATAAATATATCAAACACCGACTTTTGCTATTACAAAAGCAATCCAGGACACACAGGAATCTTTGTTGAAAAGGATTTAATGGGCGAGGTAGCGCCTCACCAACGCGTTTCGCTTGACAGCTTTTTCACGGTACCGTGAAAAAGCTGTCAAGCGAAACGCGTTGGTGAGGCGCTACCTCGCCCATTAAATCCTTTTCAACAAAGATTCCTGTGTGTCCTGGATTGCTTTTGTAATAGCAAAAGTCGGTGTTTGATACAAGGGGATGACGGAGCCCATCTAGAACCGCCACGCCTGAAGCGCCGGACTTCCGTGATTGCGCGTCTGGATATATAAATATATATATATATATATATTTATATATATATATATATATATATATATATATATATAGGCCTTAGTCAAGGAAGGGGGGGCTGCCCGGCCCCCATCCTGGAGCCGTACATGGCCCTGGAGACTGCCACCCCCAGGGCCAGCTCTAGCAATGTCCTGGGGTGCCCACCCACGGGACATTGCAGTTTGCTATGGCATGGCGGGAGCACCGCTGCCGACATGCCATAGCAAACAGTGCTCAGCTTTCAGAAAGCAAGAGCATTTTGCTCTCGCCTGTTCAAAGCAGAGCACACTTTGCTTTTTACACACAGGGAGATGCATGTCAGCAGCTTCCTGTGTGTAAAAAGCAATGCTGGCTCCTGCACCCACATTACAGACTGGGCCCTGAGGGATGGGGTCCCCGAGGCCAAAATCGTCCCGGGGAGGGGGTCCAAGCAGCCCCCCTCCCTTAAAAAAATGTAAATAACGGCAAATATGCCTCCTGGTGCAGTGGTGGTTGTGGGATGAAGTCCCCTATGATGTTGAGGGCCCATGGGGTCGAGAAACCCCATTTGTTACCTTCAGTATTTCCCAGACAGCGGAATTCCTGAGAGGACTTGGAGGCCATGCCCCCATTCGCCACCACTCTGCAAATGCGCCTCCTGGTGCGCTGCTGGTTGGGGAATGAATTCCACTTTACTCCTGAGGCCCTCAGGACTAAAGTGGATTTCTTCCCGTCAACCAGTAGTGTACCGGGAAGCATGTTTGCACAGTGGTGGAGAAAGGGGGCATGGCCTCTGACGACCTCTCAGAAATCCAGCTGTGTGAATCTTATTAGAGGTAACAGGAGGGCTAGTTGTCCCTCAAAGACCCTCAATTGCCTAGGGGACTTCATCCCCCTACTAGTAGTGCACCAGGAGGAGCATTTGAAGAGTGGCGGAGAAAGGAGGTGTGGCCTCCCATAACCTCTCAGCTATCCTGCTGTGTGGGACTTACTGGAGGTCACAGGATGGGTAGTTCGCCCCAAAGGACATCCTTAGGGGCCACCACCCCTCCTGTTATCTCCAATAAGTCCCACACAGCTGGATTTCTAAGAGGTCTTTGGGGGCTACGCCCCATTTCTCCACCAGTCTGAACATGCACTACTGGTTGGGAGATGAAGTCCACTTTACTCCTGAGGGACCATGGGGGCCAAGAAGCCTTCCTGGTTTCTCCTGTAAGTCCTACAAAACACGATTCCTGAGAGCTGGTCAGAGGACCAGCTCCCTTACTATACCACTCTTTAAACGCAACTACTAGTTAAAAAAGCATTGAAATTCACTGAAAAATGAAAGTTTACAGGGACGTTATATGTTATTTTAATTTGTAATGAGCACAAATCACCCCGGGAGGGCTATCTCGGCACAGCCCAGATCATAAACAGCATCAAAACTACTGGGCCACAAACAGCTCTGTTTTCTAAATTTAAAATGATCCGTACAATGATGTAAGTAGAGCGGAAGCTTGTTTCAAAACAGAGGGGGTAAATAAGGAAAATACATCCCTCCTGAACAAGACTTTCTTCTTCAAGGAACAGTAAGCAGGGCTTTATCACTAGATCTTAACAATCTTCCTGGCCGGTAAGGGAAAAGCCTTGCAGACAGATAACTTGGGCCTTTGTCATTTAAGAATTTATATGTCAGACAACAGATTTTGAAAATTATTATTCTGTGAATTGGCCGCCAATGAAGAGAATGCAGAAGAGGAAAAGAAGATACCCTGGGTGGAAGGTTAGTTATGACACGTGCTGCAGTATTGTGGACTACTTGCAATTTATGAATCACTGTCTCATCAATAGAAGTCAATATGGCACAGCTGTTGAGCCCAAAGCTGTTGGGCCTTGCTAAAGAGCATAATCTTGGATTTATTGGCATTTAGCTGGAGACAATTATCTGTCATTCAGGTCACGATAGCTGTCATACCAGGAGAAAGGCGCGCTTTTACATTATTCAAATCTTTACCAAGTGTAACAATTAACTGTGTGTCGTCTGCGTAGGACAGTAAGACAAACGTTCAAAACCAAATGTGGCAATCCCTTATTTAGTTGTACAGTTTGCAACATATAAGAGCCAAGAATAATAGTCTGGGTTTGAATGGTTAAAAAATCCTTGAACCAATTTAAACTCTGTGCCATGGATTCCTATCTTCTGCAGACTCATGAACATTCTGGGATGGGATACATTGTTGAATGCTGCCCTTAGGTCCAGCAGCACAAGCAATGATGGAGTATTTGCGTCAAGAGAGGCTCTAATAGGGTCAGTAACTGCAATTAAAGTTGACTCTGTACTATGCATGGGTCTAAAACCTGATTGAGACGGATCCAAACAACTTGTTAATTTCAAGGTACTCCAAGGGTTGCATTTTTTATTTGCCCTTCCAATAGCTTGCCCGTAAGGGAAGCAGAGAAATAGGTTGATAGTTAAAAAATGTCCATGGGTGACTAGTTTGCCTTTTTTTAAAAATTGGAATGACCTGTGCCGCTTTCTAAAGTAAGGAAACTTCCCCAAACTGACAAGTTGAATAACAAGCAGATGGCAGGAGTAAGCTGAGAGGACAAGGCCACAGAGATACTAGGCTGGCAAATGTCTAATGGGGAGCCTGACTTAGCAACTGCCAACACTTTCTGAATTGAATCTGGCAAAAGGAACTACATTTTGTCGAGGGCAAAAGCACTATTAGAAAACTGCAGACTGGAATAAGACGGCCCTTTTTCTTGATCAGCTATTGTTGAAAAATTCTGATAAATTACATACATTTTTTCTTCAAAGTGATTTGCCAAAGAATTGCATAACTCTTGTGATGGAGGAATCTCTTGGGAACATGCATATTTGTTTAAAATAATATTAAGAATTTTTAATAACTCTTTGGAAGAGTTGCTCGTCTGATTAATTTGATAGGAGTTGTATGCCTTATGACCTTTTTTATGTTATGATGATAGCTTATTAAGGATGATTTATACGCCTCTTTAATCAACAGATGTTTTAGACTGGCGCCACTGTCTTTCAAGTTTTTTTCACAGAGCTTTCTCAATTCACAGTTCTGGTGTATACCTGGATGCATGTGCGTCATGGTTACTTTTAGAGCATGTTTTGACAGGCACTATTTTGTCAAATGCTATGTTTAAGGCTAAGTCGTAATGAGTTAGAGCAGTATCCACGTCTGCATCTGTTATCTTGAAAAATGACTGGGCCACAAAGGAACCCCACCTTCAACTTAATCCAAGACTCCACAGCTTTGCACAAAATATCTACCCAAGTGGAGTAATTTCTACTGGTTTATTACTAAGTGCTACCTCCTTGGCGTAAACGTCCAGTTCGTATTCTATACTACAGCTGAATAATGGAGCATTAGGAAATGTCACCAGTGACCTTGTGTGCATTTTGACAATGTGATTGTTCCTGGTGCATCTTTACCCAGAAATATGTGCTAACATAAAACCTCTTATAGAGAAGACAACGAGACTACAAAGAGGTAAATCTCCACCAAACAAGAGTCTTTCTTCTTAACTATATGAAGCAAGTGCTTCTTTTTGGTAGAGATGTCCTCATATTCCTCGGCATCAAGAACGCCTTACCAAAGTAGTTGGAAAATGGGCTGGGGGGCTGCTTGTTAAGCTGTCCATCATCCTGGCAAATAGCAGGAAGACCTCTGCATACTACTAAGGTGAGCGGGGCCAAATGGTGAAGCTTCCAAGTGATTTGTACGTTTGAGCACTTGTAGCAATTTAAAGGGAGAACCATGGACTCTGCTCTCACCAGCTAAGGACAAGAAAGAACCCACTTGTCACGGTCACCACAGATGGCCTCCAATACCTCAATGATGCATTCACCTCCACGAAGGGGGCCGCGCAGGCCCCATACCCGGGCCGATTTTGGCCCCAGGGACCCCACCCCCCATTAAATTTCAGCCAGGCCCCAGATGGGGGCCACACAGCCCCCTTCTCCATTAAGTCGTGGCATGAACCCCGGGTATAGGGTCTCTGGGGCCATTCTGGCCCTGAAGCTCAATTTACCTAGGGCACAGAGTGTCCACTGTTGGGGACCACAGGGGGAGCCTGAATGCCCCCATGGTCCCAGCCAGCTCTCTGCCTCCTATGATTTGTACATTTGAATACTTGTAGAAATTTGAAGGGAGAACCATGGACTCTGCTCTCACCAGGTAAGGAGAAGAAAGGAACCACTCCAATAGCTTAATGATGCATACACCACCACAAAGCACTTTAGATCATCTTTCAATATGGAATTGCCAAGAACACACTTGCTTTGCCTTTGCCAACCCAGGAGTTAGAATACTTTGTCTGGTGACCATGGTTGGAGACCACGTGGGAGTCTCAATGCCCCCGTGATCCCAGTCGGCTCCCTGCCTCCTGCGGGAACTGGCATTGCTGTCGCAGACAGGTAACTGCTGGAGGAGCAGCTCCCTCCGTGAAAGATCAATACTTTGTTCTCTTTCCAGGCCGCCTGTCTGCGGGCAGGGAAAGAGATGACAACTTTGTTTCCAGCAATCAGGAGCAGTTTAACAGCTCACACTTGCTGGAAGTGAAGAGTTTGCTTTTGCTTGGTGAGAACTGGCAAAGCTCCCTCCAAGCAAAAGCAAACAACTATTTTCCGAGATTGGGCACCTTGGGAGATAGCTGGAGCCGGCCCTGGGGGGTGGTGGTCCCCAGGGCCATGCATGGCTCCAGGAGGAGGACCGAGCAGCCCCCATCCTTTGATTTTCAAGGGCTTGGCCCGGGGAGGTGGTGGTCCCCGGGGCCGAGAATAGCCCGGGAGGGAGGAAACACGGCCCCTCCTTCTAAAAAAAAAAGATGGCCTCGGGGAGGAGGTGGACCCCGGGGGTGTCCACACGACCCCCCATGTTACTTTATGTATATATCCGCAGAGAGTTAGAGGTCCCAAGGGCTTTATTAAGCCCTTGGAGGGGTGCCCCATGTGCCCCCCTCCATTTATAAAAAAATAAACTTGGCATGCCCCAGGACCTGGACCACCTGGGGGCTACAATTATAACAAGAATGGCTGAATTCTATTTTTTTTAGTTTTTTTGAATTCATGATGAATTTTGTGAATATTCTCTGAAATAATGACGCCCCTTTAACTTTTTGTTTGCCTTTTTGTTTAGACTCAGTTGAAGCAGAGTCCCAAACTGGATGCCAACACTTCATGGCTGAAGTGTTGGCAGCCAATGAGAGCTCTGCAGATCGCTGGTATGAGCTGGTCAATATTCGGGAAGGCTTTGCGATCGTACATATACAAATTTAGATTTTCTTTAACTACTAAACAGATGTACACCAAATAACAAAAATCAAAATCTGTGAACCAAAAGCTACCTTTCGGTGTAATTCCGTCCAGCGGTTCGGGCTGCAGGTGTGTCTAACAACTTTATGTGAATTAGCATGAGAAAAGCCCTTTTTTGACACCCCCTTTTCTTCACCCCACTTGACAGATCTCCCCAAACATTTCCATGCACAACTAGAATTACCGGCACACTTTTTGGGAACATTTTGTGAAGATTCGTCAAACCACGCCAAAGTTATAGGCAAGTCAATAAATGTTTTTCCTATGGAAACATGGTCCTAACAATTACCACCTACAGGCAACCACCAAACATAAAGGTTACAGGGACTTTATAGTTAGGCTCAGATTTCACTCATACAAAACCAGTTATATTCAGCAGTTATAGTTGGCTGAGCTAACTATTACTTATGCCCCTGCAATGCACTGCTTATGGCCTCACATATTTCATCACGCAAGACATGGTCATGACATCACTGATAACATCTCAAATGACATCATCCAGTGAGTGTGAGTGTTTTCTAAAAGATTATGAGTATTAAACATGTATACCAAGGTACTACAAAAGTAGTATACTTTCTGTACTACTAATATGTGATACTATCTCTAACATATCTTAGGTGACCGTCTGTGTGACTGTGTGTATCCTTGTGTGAGTGGGTGTCTGAGTGCCTGTATTGGTAGTGTATGTGAGTGGCTGTATGGGTGTATAAGTGGTTGTGTCAGTGGCTGTATGGGTGAGTGGCTCTGTGAGTGGCAGTATGGGTGGGTGATTGGCTGTTTGAGTGGGTGTTTGGTTAAGCGAGTTGGTGTCTGAGTGGCTGTATTGTAGAGTAAGTGTCTGTGTGACTAGACACATGTGTGATTGAGCAGACGTGTGAGTGCTTGTATGGATGTGTGAATGGGTATGGAAGTGTTTCTGTGGGTGTGTAAGTGCTTGTATAGGTGAGTGAGTGGCTGTGTTAAGTGGCTGAATGGGTGAGTGAGTCGGTGTATGAGTGGCTGTATGGGCAAATAAGTGGGTGTGTGAGTAGCTGTATGAGTGAGTGTGTGAGTGTGTGTGTGGCTGTGTGAGTGACTGTATGGGTAAGTGACTGGTTGTATGATTAGCTGTATGAGTGAGTGAGTGGTTGTGAGGGGCTGTATGAGTGAGTGGGTGTAAGAGTGGCTTTATGGATGATTGAGTGGTTGTGTGAGTACTTGTAAGGATCTGTGATCGGGTAGAAGTGGGTGTATGAGAGGTTGTATAGGGGTATGAGTGGGTGTGTGAGTGCTTTTGTGGATGATGTCATCAGTGATGTCATTTGAGATGTTATCAGTGATTTCACTGACCATGTCATGAGTGATGTAATGTGTGAGGTCATAAGCAATGCATTGTGGGGGCGTATGTTAGCTCAGCAGTGACTTTCTAAGGTTTTTTTAAATTATATGTACTAACTATAATATGTCGGAGTATGAGTGTCTCATTGGGTCTGTGAGTGGGTGTATGAGTCCCTGAGCTGTCTGAATGCTCTCTGTTTTACCCTCTTCTGCTCTGTTATGCCTTTTCTGCTTGTTTTTCTGCCCTCGGTTTTGCCTTTCCTGCTCTTTTTTCTACCTCTGTTTTCCCTTTCCTGCTTGTTTTTCTACCCCCTGTTTTGCCTTTTCTGCTTGTTGTTCTGCCATTTGTTTTGCCTTTTTTTGCTAATTTTTTTACCCTCAGTTTTGCCTTTCCTGACCCTTTTTCTGCCTTCTGTTTTGCCCTTTCTGCTCTCTGCCCTCCCTTTAGCCTTTTCTGCTTGTTTTTCCGGCCTCTCCACACGGGATCAATGCTGTGCATCCCCTTCCCAGGGGCCAATTACGGCCCCAGGGACTCCATCTCTCAGAGCCTGGCTATTATTCAAGGGGGGAAGGGGGCTGCACAATGCACCTCCCTTGGCAGATTTTGGGTCCGGGGACTGCTTCCCTCAGGACCCTGCCTTAATTTATATGCATTCAAAAAGAGGAGGGGCCGCATAACCCCCTCCCCAGGCCAGTTTTGGCCACAGGGGCCTAACCCCTGGGACCAGGCCATGTTTCCCTGGGAGCCCTAGAGCCTACCCTAGGCACCCATTGTGCAATGGTACTGCTGGGGGATCCTCAAGTCCCCGCCGCCCCTGCCAGTTCCCTGCCTCCTGCAGGAGCCCGCATTGCTATTGCCCACAGGGAGTTGCTGGAATTGCAGATTCCTGTGTGTAAAAGCAATAATTTCAACTCTTTCTCTGCCCGCATGTCTGCGGGCAGGAAAAGAGATGAAATCTCTGTTTCCAGCAGGTGGGAGCAATTTGACAGCTCCCACTCTGATTTTGCTTGGTGAGAGCTGTCAGCGCCCTCCAAGCAAAAGCAAACAGCTATGTCCTGGGGCTGGGCACCTGGGACATTGCAGGAGGTGGCCCTGGGGGGTGGCTGTCCCCAGGGCCATAATTGGCCCCAGGAGGGCTGCATGGGCCCATTTCTTTCTTGTATATGGCCTGGGGGAGATGGTGGTTCCCGGGCGGTGGTCTGTGCAGCCCCCCACATTAAATTTAACTAAAGCCCCTGGTAGGTGGTGGTGCCCGGGACCCTGGGAGGTCTGTGCAGCCCCCTGCATTACTAAAAGCCTCGGGAGATGGTGGTCCCCGGGGCTTGGGGGGTGTCCACAAGGCTACTGAATGGATTTACACCTCATAGCAGAAAGTGTGATCTGCGAACCAAAATCTACCTTTCTGACTAATTTGTTCTAATTCAGTCCAGTGATTCGGGCTGTAGTCGTGTCTAAAGCTCATATGGGATTTAACATAGGAAACACTTGGCCCCCACTTGATGGAACACCCCAAAACTTTCCTTGTCAACAAGAATCACTGGCACACTTGCTTAGAAGATTTTGGAAGATTCGTCAAACGGCACAAAAGATATAGGCAAGTAAAAAAAGCTTATCCTATGGAAACATGGTCCTAACTATAAATACCTACTAGCGCCTGCCAGTAGGTAAAATCTCTCCCTACATATATATATATATATATATTTAATTCCAGGTTTGGCCAAGTCCTACCCCTGAAGTCGCGGCAAAAACAACTTACCGACATTCAGGTCACCAGAGTGTTGCATTATGGGACCGGTAGTTTCTGCAACCAAAACTATCGAGTCAGCTGTGAATCAGGTGAGCGCCTCATCACGGAGGTAGGAGGCGCCTAATAAAAGACTCTCATGGTGTGGGACTGAAGTCTAAAATGGTGGAATCTGAGGAAGGCTGTTGCCGAAACGCGTCATGCCCAATTCTTTGCAATAAAGGTCTGTCTGAAGCCCCGCTGTGTCCCTCGATCTTGCTCTTATCGGAGAAAGGTTTTGGTTGTATATATGGTGTGTTTTGCCAATGACACGCAACGAGGGGACCCTTTCACAAAGAGGTCGTGACCACATTGGCAGAAGGAGGTGTGTTGCCGAGTGATATGATTATTGCGACCCGCCATCTGGCCCCTGGAGAGCAGTGGAGACTGTCAGCATTGCTGAGCCATGACTGCATGGTTTGGCGCAGTCATTGTACCGGCGTCAGGAGTCCCCAGCCTCTGGGAGGGCGATGTGCCAAAAGTTGGGGACTGGAGACCTTTAATTCCAGGTTTGGCCAAGTCCTACCCCTGAAGTCGCCGCAAAAACAACTTACTGACATTCAGGTCACCAGAGTGTTGCATTATGTAGGACCGGTAGTTTCTGCAACCAGTCAGCTGTGAATCTGGTGAGTGCCTCATCACGGAGGTAGGAGGTGCCTAATAAAAGACTCTCATGGTGTGGGACTGAAGTCTAAGATGGTGGCATCTGAGGAAGGCTGTTGCCGAAACGCGTCATGCCCGATTCTTTCCAATAAAGGTCTGTTTGAAGCCCTGCTGTGTCCCTCGATCTTGCTCTTATTGGAGAAAGGTTTTGGTTGTATATATATATATATATTATCCAACAAAGTTCCCCAGCTTTGAGAGGGCACTCGACGATGCTCAGCCATCCGGCAATGTAATGCAGCTTGTTTGAATGCTCCCACTTAATTAATATTGCCAACGCGTTTCACGGCCTCTCGCCGCTTCTTCATGGGCTGCTCGGAAACACACACTGAAGCGCGCATTTGGTTTGCATTGTAGGCTGATTTTATTAACATGCTCGCCCCCAGTGGGCGTGTCTTAAAGAGCTTTCTTTCCTGATGCATGATGGACTTAAAAGTTCCCAAATGCGAGATAAAGTTAATTCAATGAGTGTCCATTAAGAGCACATTATTTATTCCTTTTTTCAAACCTTGAGTAGGGGTAGGAACATCGCTGCAAGCTATTTCGCATATCGAGCATTGTGCTCACACGCTCTCGAATAGTTTCGAAATCACAAGCCTCAATCAGCTGGATACCTTCTTTTCCTGCTGACGATGGTGCCCCCTCCACGGCAGGGATGCCGTGCAATAAGTTATCCAACAAAGTTCCCCAGCTTTGAGAGGGCACTCGACGATGCTCAGCCATCCGGCAATGTAATGCAGCTTGTTTGAATGCTCCCACTTAATTAATATTGCCAACGCGTTTCACGGCCTCTCGCCGCTTCTTCATGGGCTGCTCGGAAACACACACTGAAGCGCGCATTTGGTTTGCATTGTAGGCTGATTTTATTAACATGCTCGCCCCCAGTGGGCGTGTCTTAAAGAGCTTTCTTTCCTGATGCATGATGGACTTAAAAGTTCCCAAATGCGAGATAAAGTTAATTCAATGAGTGTCCATTAAGAGCACATTATTTATTCCTTTTTTCAAACCTTGAGTAGGGGTAGGAACATCGCTGCAAGCTATTTCGCATATCGAGCATTGTGCTCACACGCTCTCGAATAGTTTCGAAATCACAAGCCTCAATCAGCTGGATACCTTCTTTTCCTGCTAACGATGGTGCCCCCTCCACGGCAGGGATGCCGTGCAATAAGTTATCCAACAAAGTTCCCCAGCTTTGAGAGGGCACTCGACGATGCTCAGCCATCCGGCAATGTAATGCAGCTTGTTTGAATGCTCCCACTTAATTAATATTGCCAACGCGTTTCACGGCCTCTCGCCGCTTCTTCATGGGCTGCTCGGAAACACACACTGAAGCGCGCATTTGGTTTGCATTGTAGGCTGATTTTATTAACATGCTCGCCCCCAGTGGGCGTGTCTTAAAGAGCTTTCTTTCCTGATGCATGATGGACTTAAAAGTTCCCAAATGCGAGATAAAGTTAATTCAATGAGTGTCCATTAAGAGCACATTATTTATTCCTTTTTTCAAACCTTGAGTAGGGGTAGGAACATCGCTGCAAGCTATTTCGCATATCGAGCATTGTGCTCACACGCTCTCGAATAGTTTCGAAATCACAAGCCTCAATCAGCTGGATACCTTCTTTTCCTGCTTACATTGCCGGATGGCTGAGCATCGTCGAGTGCCCTCTCAAAGCTGGGGAACTTTGTTGGATAACTTATTGCACGGCATCCCTGCCGTGGAGGGGGCACCATCGTCAGCAGGAAAAGAAGGTATCCAGCTGATTGAGGCATTTGGGAACTTTTAAGTCCATCATGCATCAGGAAAGAAAGCTCTTTAAGACACGCCCACTGGGGGCGAGCATGTTAATAAAATCAGCCTACAATGCAAACCAAATGCGCGCTTCAGTGTGTGTTTCCGAGCAGCCCATGAAGAAGCGGCGAGAGGCCGTGAAACGCGTTGGCAATATTAATTAAGTGGGAGCATTCAAACAAGCTGCATTACATTGCCGGATGGCTGAGCATCGTCGAGTGCCCTCTCAAAAGCTGGGGAACTTTGTTGGATAATATATATATATATATATATATATTACCTACTGGCGGTCGCCAGTAGGTAGTTATAGTTAGGACCACGTTTCCATAGGAAATCCGCAACATTCTATTTTGAATAACTTTTGCGCCGGTCGACGAATCCTCGCGAATTTTTCAAAATAGGTGGGGCGCTACGCTCCGCTCCTACCCTGAAAGTCTCGGGGGGTTTCTTCAAGCGGGGGCTGAGATAAAAGGGGGGTCCCAAAACGCGTTTTTCCCATGCATTTTTCCATAGGACCTTTAGACACAGCTACAGCCCGAACGGCTGAACAGAATTACTTGAAATT
Organism: Triturus cristatus; assembly: GCF_964204655.1. Taxonomy (NCBI): domain Eukaryota; kingdom Metazoa; phylum Chordata; class Amphibia; order Caudata; family Salamandridae; genus Triturus; species Triturus cristatus. The sequence goes on from NC_140593.1 coordinate 404,697,448, forward strand.
TGGCAGAGAGGTAGTCCTCAGGTCAAGGAAGTGCCTTTTGTAGGTTTGGTGTAAATCTGTTCAGTAGATTCTGAGAAAATAGCCTTTAAATCAATATATATATCTGAGCCAGCTTACGGTGCGCTTACGGTGCGCTTACCGTACGCGTACGGTGGCGTGCGCGAGCGCGATTCTGATTGGCTCTTAGATCTTAGTAAACATTCGAATCGGCCGAAACCAGGAAGCGGCGGCCGCCATTTTCTCTCTCGCACTCTGAGTAGGGCAGCATAAATGAAGCCCAAAAATGGGTAAAGGGGCAGTATATTGAAATAATAATCACCCAGCACTGATATACGGGCCCCCAAACAACCCACAAGGCCAAAAAATTATTATTTTTTTTTTCGAAAAATCGACGATTACGCTTACCGTACGCGTACGGTAAAAAAAGTATAAAAAAAAAAAAAAGTATCCACACTCTCCCCACCCCATGTGCAAATGGTGCCTGAAGGGCACCATTTGTGCATGGCTTATGAAATAATTGAAATTAATAAACAAAACATTTCACAACGATGCGCATAATATGTCCCCCATGTGCGCACGGTGCGCGAAGCGCATCGTGCATACATGGCCCGCACCGCGTGACCACCGTGCGTGCATGGCACTAACTGCGTAAAGTGGGCGCGCGGTGCGCGAAGCGCACCGCGTGCTCACTGTGCGCGCACGGTGCGCGCACGGAACGAACTGCGTTAAGTGGGCGCGCACGCCACGAATGGCGCAAAGTAAGTTAGCATTTAAAAAACCGTACAAATTCACTGAAAAATCATAGGTTTCACACACGTTATAGTTAGGAATTAGCATTTAAAAAACCTTGCAAATTCACTGAAAAAACCATAGGTTTCACACATGTTATAGTTAGCTGTACATTTTACTGATAAAAAACCAATGAAATTCCCCCGTTATAGTTACTGTAGGCAACTATAACTCACGCGACCGTAATCCTCTGCTGATGACATATGTGTCTTTATGAAAAACAAATATTTGTAATATATGTATAGCTAAAATTTAATGGAAGAAGACTTGGGCAAATAAGTGTCTAAATACAGTATTAGCATCAGCAGAGGATTACGGTCGCGTGAGTTATAGTTGCCTACAGTAACTATAACGGGGGAATTTCATTGGTTTTTTATCAGTAAAATGTACAGCTAACTATAACATGTGTGAAACCTATGGTTTTTTCAGTGAATATATGTATAGATAGATAGATAGATAGATAGATAGATAGATAGATAGATAGATAGATAGATAGATAGATAGATAGATAGATAGATAGATAGATAGATAGATAGATAGATAGATAGATAGATATGTAGAGAGAGAGAGAGAGATTTTACCTACTGGCAGGCGCTATATATATATATATATGCACTTAAAAAACCATAGGTTTCACACATGTTATAGTTAGGTGGATATTTCACTCGTAAAAAACCAATGAAATTCCCCCGTTATAGTTAGTTGAGATAACTAAAACTCGCGCGCCCGCAATCCTCATGACGTCACATATTACATCACTCATGACATGGTTAGTGGCATCACTCTTGACATCACTGATGACATCATCCTTGTGATAGAGTGGTGGTCGCGCGAGTTATAGTTATCTCAACTAATTTTAACGGGGGAATTTCATTGGTTTTTTACGAGTGAAATATCCACCTAACTATAACATGTGTGAAACCTATGGTTTTTTAAGTGAATTTGCAAGGTTTTTTAAATGCTAATTCCTAACTATAACGTGTGTGAAACCTATGGTTTTTTCAGTGAATTTGTACGGTTTTTTAAATGCTAAGTTATGTATGTATTATATATTTTTTTATATATTTATTTTTCAATAAATTGTTTTTTTTAATTCTTTTTTTTTTTAATGGTTTTTCAATGTGCGCGCACCCCCGCGAATTAAAAAAAAAAATATTTAAATGTTTTTTTCTGCCTTCGGGGTCCTGCCCTGACCAAGGCTAGGGGGTCAGGAACTCTCTACCCTGCCCCCTTTTCACGTTCGCCACCTTCCTTTTCCACTCTCGCACTGAAAACAAACAAAATGGCAGCCGACACTTCCTGATTTCGACCGATTCGAACGTTGACTGACATGTAACAACCAATCAGAATTACGCTCGCGCACGTTAGGGTGCGCGCACGGTGCGCGCACCGTGCGCGGCTATAGATATGTATGTGCTTTTTACTGCAATTTTCTCTGGAACTACTGAACAGATTGACTCCATATATGCAAAAGGCACTTCCCTGACCAGAGGACTACCTCTCTGCCAAATTTCAAGTAATTCTGTTCAGCCGTTCGGGCTGTACCTTCGACTAATGGTCTTAAGGAAAAATGCATGGGGAAAACGTGTTTTGGGACCCCCCTTTTTTCTCGGCCCCCGCTTGACGAATCCCCCCGAGACTTTCAGGGTAGGAGCTGAGTGGAGCGCCCCATTAGGTTTGAAAAGTTTGCGAAGATTCGTCAACCGGCGCCAAAGTTATTCAAAATAGAATTTTGAGATTTCCTTTGGAAACACGGTCCTAACTATAACTATCTACTATACATCCACAGATCCCTTGCTAACGCCGCCGCGCCGCAAGGACAACCCGCACTCCAGGTTAGTCCAAATTAATTCTTTATTTTACTGGCGCGTTTCGACGGAACGGTCTTTCTCAAAGATGGGGAAACATTGTGAGAGTGTATGCTCACAGAGACATTGTTGCATAACTAGTAAACATAGGAAAAAGACTTTAGCACTCGTACATAAGTTGTGCTCATCAGTATTTAGAAAACAGACTTCATGTGTCCAACATAAACAAAAATGTTTCCTCCCTTAAAATAAATAAACATGCTATTTCATCATGCATGTATAGATCAATTTTTATTGGTCCACTGACCTAGAGAACAAGACAGTGAGGGGGAAGGGGCAGGAAGGGGAGGGGGGAGAGAGGCGAGGGGGCGCTGCTCCCCGGAGGGGGGGGGGTGTGATGATGGTTCAGAGCCAGAGTGGCAGTGGAAACCTGAGTGAGGTCATTATCACCCATCCGTATAAAGGCTCACTAGCCTAAAACTCCCCCTATGCAAGGGCAGGACTAAGGTACAGCAGAGCCCCCAACCCCCCAGAAGTGTGAGGCAAGACAGAAAATATATCAAGTGGGCGGTGTGACAGCAGTGGTGACACTGGGGTACAGAATACTAATATCACGGTGGGAAGAGCTATCCCAAATGAACATGAAACTCCTCATCCTGGTTGAGGCCTCCCGGGCATTTACTGCTGAGACAGATTATGTATCGGGATTCCAATCTTCTGAGGGCCCGTTCCCTGTCTCTTCCTCTGGTATCATCCAGCACCCTGTTATTTCCAAAAATAAAATGTTGAGATTCTCAGCATCAATGGAACCATGAAAGGTGTAACAGTGTTTAGCCATGGGACATGTCCTGTCATTGTTACGAATTGCCCTGAGGTGCTCTAGGACTCGTTTCTTCACGGGAAAGATTTTGCTCCCCACATATCTCATGCCACACACACATATCAGCATATAAACAACATAGTCACTGTTACAATTGATGAAAGACTTAATCTTATGTTGTTTGCCACTGGGTAAGGAAACAGACTTGATGTTGATACTGTGAGTGCACACCTTACATTTGCCACATATATAAAAGCTGTGGAGTTCCCTCAACCACGTGCTGCTTTGGGAGTGGACTGGCTCAATCAAGGTGTGCACCAGCATATCTTTCAAAGAGTTACTCCTGCGGTATGTGATTTGTGGTTTAGGACTGACCAGTTTGCCTATGGCATGGTCCATCTTGACCAGATGCCAATGTTTCCTCACTATTGCCTGAACCTTAGTACAGCTCCAGTTATACGTAGTTATGAGCCTGATATCAGGTTTGACGTTAGTACGTGGCTTAGGTTTGAGTAAATTCCCTCTCTCCAGATATAGATATATATATAGTCAGAATTCCATTCAGAGTGCCATAGGGCATGCATGGGTTAGGTGTTACTGGGCCTAGCCTTGGGGGATGAGGCCTTTGACCCCTGATGTCCCTGGGTCCGACCTACTATGGATCCTGAGCAGCTGGGCCAAGTACCAAATCAGCACTTGACTCATGGCGGAAACGTGGGTTGAGAAGTCCAAGGCTCACTCGGGTAGAGGGAGGGGGGTAGCTACAGGGTGTAATCACAGGCTCACAACTCAAAATTCACAAAGCATCAGTAATAAATCATTGTCCAGCCAAATACCCTCTTTTATTTTTAAATCTGTTTTATGGATTTTGGAAACATAAAAGAAAAGAACAGTCAACAGTATAGTATGGCAGAGATTCACTTTTGCATAAAGAGCCAATGTGACATGTATCACGGATTACATAACATGTAAGTCTAGCATATAAATACAGTGAGAGTAGTCGTATGCATGAGAAGTACTGCCGTATTCTTATAAGCAGCTTTCAAACTGTCATAACAAATGGTTTAACATGAGAACTGGGGAAAAAAGGGGGTGGAGAAGGAAGGGTTTTTTCATGGGGGTACGGCGGGAGTAATTTTATCCATGGTATCTGTGACAAGAAGAGGCAATAGCAACACAGGAGGGGTCTACCGGCGAGGAAGGAGTAATGTAGCATGTAATACTTGAGCAAAGGGGGGGAATGACAGTGGATAGCAATAAGTGAGAAGTTTTCACTGGGCCTCATTGGAGAAAAGTCATTATTGCAAGTGTGTTGCACAAATTCTGAGAGTACAGTGCCTAATACCCTCTTTTATTAACTTACTGCTACTGACACAAACTGTAATGCCACATTCACAAACTACACAAAACCCTCTGAGGTTGTGGCTCTAGTTTTTCTAAGGCAGCTCCCTGTGTCCCACTCCCTACTTGCTGTAGCTATAGTGAATATTCCCCATTCCCTATAGGCAACATCCAGGGTAAGCCCCGCTAGTAGTCCAGATCAAAGAGTACATCCCAACTCTGTATTAAAGTCAAAGTGTACCATTGCCAAAGCGGTATCTAGCAAGCAAGTTCCCTCGTTGCCGACTGACCCAAATGACACAACTACAGAGTCAGAGCAACCAGAGTTCCTGAGTGCATTCTGTCTGCAGTCGATGGAGTGGTAGTGGCTGGTTCAGGTGAGTTCACTGCATACGAACCAGGCAGGTTGTGCTTGACGATCCCTGAGTTCCTCACATGCGCTTGAACAACAACAGAGACCGGAGGTTCCTCGCAGCTCCTCTTGGAAGGACTAGTCTTTTGTCCGTTTCCCGGTGAGGAGGGGACGTAGTGCTAGGGTCCTGATGTTGATCCCCTCATCCCGGTGTACGTGTGTAGGGGTTCCCACAGTAGCCTCACTCCTCCGGCGGCAATCATGGTCAGGTCTCAATTCTTACTTGTCCAGGTTACCCTTTCAGGCTTCAACCCAATCAGCAGATACCTGCATAGTGGCCCCTCCCGCCTACGGAGTCACCAGCTCTTCACTGTGCAAGGAATATGGTCCACTCCTCCTGGCAATCCATCCACAACAGCCCCTCTTGGCATATGTGTTCGCCCATCCCTCATCGCGCATGGGTTCTGGCCCAATCAGCAAACGATGATCACAGTTCACTTTGCGGCAGCCCCTCCTGGCATCCGGTGTTGCCAGCACCTCACTACACACAGGCTCCGGCCCGGTTTGTACATGGATATCCATGACTCTCTCTTCATGTTGGCCCTCCTCTGGCATACAGGGGTTGCCGAATTTTTCCTGCATGGGGCAACAACCCGATTGGTGCAGCATCAGTCTTCTCACACCTCGTTAAGGGAGTCCACTCGACAGGATTCCGTACTGGACCTTGCTGCCTCCAACACTCCTCTTCCTCACAGGGCACACAGGACTCGGCAAGCAGGCAGGCGCTGGTGCTCCAAGTTTATTGGCTGATGGTCTTGGATTCCTTGGGTGATGACCCCTCACCCAGCAGGGAGACTGGCAGGCCTTGCTCCCCCAATACTATTCACAGGAATAAGTCTTGCAGAGCGTCTCCTTCTCGCACAGCTTGACTGACTGATTGAGAGTTGACAAGTTTGGGGGTTTCAAGCTCCCCTTCTTATAGTCCATTTCCAGACCCCATATGTGGTTTAGAGTCTGCCTTTGAAGTTTATGTTGGGGGTCTGCTTCCTTTTGAAGTTCCCGCTCTTCTACCTTCTCTTCCTTTTGAAAGCAGTCCGTCTCAGCAGGAGTGACTCCAAAGCTGAGCTGTTAGCCCCACAACACAGGCCATGGGAGTAATGAGAGTTGACATCTGGATATCAGCCACAGTGATATGTGTATCAAAACCTTAGTCCAGGGCTGGCCCCCAGTCCTGCTCTGTATGATTCTATTATCAGCCTGGCTGTCCCTTCTCAAGTGTATCCCACCCAGCTTACAGGAATGCACTAATATAAAAATCTTTCTGGGAGGAGTTTGCTACCTCCTCTCCTCATCTTTTACCTTGCAGCCCTGGGTCTCCCAAAATGGCACCCATGGCCTACCATGTACTGTAAAGTTGACAGGTAAACATACACCCGGCACATGCATTTAAAATACATGCACTTCCCAGCACTGTTTCATTCATGTGTTGTACCACTTACAGGCACACATACCCCCAGCACAGGCATTTCACATGCTTGCACTGCACAACTTTATATCCTTCATGTACTGTACTACTCACAGGTCCACATACACCCAGCACATGCATTTATCATGCACATACTGAGCAGTACTGCATTAGCCCTGTGTTGTGCCCTTTTCAGGCACACATACAGCCAGCGTAGGTACACCACTCATGTGTAGGTATACCACACATGCGCTGTGCAGCACTCCACACCAAACCAATGTAGGCCCTGGGGTGGGTTGGTCACACATCAGCTGAACTTTGAACGAGTGAGCCTGTAGACCTCACTCCAGTGACACAATTAAAAAATGACCTGTTGACTCCTACTGACCACTACATTGTATGCTCCCTCCACCATGCTCATGCTGCTTAACTCCTGGTAAAGGGAGTACCCTATGAGGGTAACACTTTGGGCGTCCCACCCGGTGCAACAAGATCGCAATCCTTGATACAGCCCTATGGCATGGCGCACACACATGACCCACGTTTGCCTATGAGAACAAACATTTAGTAACGGAGATCTTGATATCAATATAGTTGGGGCACTCAGGGCAGGAGTACACTTCTGTTACCATGTGGAGGGTTTGCCTGTCCCAACATATTTATCGTTATGGTTAGGACCTAGTTACCATAGAGGGCCCTCAAGGTAGGACTGAGTTTATTAGGCTCATCATTAATCCTGTGTGTAGTTATTTTGCATTGAGATGCTGTAACCTCTCTTTCCATAGGAAAGTGGAATGGAAGCATGCTTGCTTGTTGTTGATGGTTCCAGCGTTTAGATAGGAGAGAAAGTTATGTAACTGTGTACTTCCAGGGTTGCTCCTGTTGATTTGTCCAGAGACTGCTTGGAGGATCCTATGCCACCCTCTTGCCTCACAGAGTTTCTGATCACCAGGGCTATATCCACTTCACAGACATTCAGTACACCAGGTCATAACTTATGGGACATATGAAAAGGGTTGCAATGGTAAATCTACAGGCACTGAATCTTTTGATGTATAAATGAAGTTTCAAGACTTTTGTTACTTATTAATACATTTTGAATAAAAAGATAATACTTTGATTTATTGGATGGTTTTCTGTGAAATCCTTATTCCTGGGAGGGCAACTGGAACACTTTACAATATGATACAAAACATGAGAGATAGATGTTGTTTTTGTTACTATGGTCCGGTGGTGGCGGTCACAGGTTCTGTTCAGAGTCTCGAGGTTAACTAGTGCGCTCACAACGTGCTAATCGCTAACTCCACCCTGCGGTGAGGAACACCATGCAGCTCACCCCTCCCGCCCATTCCATAACAGAAAGAGGAGGCAGACACCCAGCTGTGTGTTCTACCAAGACGTAGCTCTCTAATCCATTGAGATTCAACCAAGGAACCGAAGGCAGATGCATCCATCAGCGATATGGAAAGCAAGTAAATGCATCACACAAGTTTCTACAGCAAAATGAGCATTGAAAATAGGTGAGATCAAAATACATTTCACCTTGGCTCAGCAGTGGTGCACTGTCCAATACTGAGGATCAGCTCCCCCAGTTGCATGGTCCTACAAATGGTCGCATTGCAGACAGCAAAGCAACTTCTATTTACATCCCCCAATTTCCGTTCTCTACCAAGAAGCAGAGGCAAATAACACCATCAACATTCTCTTGTACAAGTTCCCCCCTTGACTAGGTGAGGGGCGAAAGATGACATACAAATTAACAGAAAAGCACACAACGCCAGGGAGCCACCTCAGAAGTGTGTCTGGATCCTCCATCGAGTCGGCTGGCCGGAGAACAAAAAGTCCGCTTCCAGATCCGGTGGCGTTTTAATCCCTGTCGCAGCATCCCTTGAAGACGTCAAGATACCTTGTATCTGCATAGGTCGGTGGATAAAGCATCTAATGTTGCACCCCGCAAGACTTTGGGCACAACCTTGACGGTCCCCACCGCTCCGGCCGAGGGAGCAACTAAAGGTGACCCTTTGCTAAACGCAGGAGTCACCATATCTGGATTTCAAAAGACTGGTTGTAAGAAAGGCTGCAAACATCAGATGGATTTTACACTCTAGAAAGCAAGAATTGTCACAGTTGGATGATTCTTCAGCCTGAATTTCGCACCGCAACTTCTTGGTAGCAGAAGCCAGAATAACATGTTTTGTGTCCCTGCTCGAAAAGGTTGCACTGTTGACTAGTCCAATTTGCATCAGCACGTGCAATGGCCAGCTAGTGCAAAATGTCATTTTCACTCAGTGTCATTCGCGCCCTGGCTGGTTAGTACACAGGTTGCCCATCCACAAGTGCAACATCGATCGATCACAAGAATAATGCTTGTTATTTAGCTCAGGTGCCAGAAGTAGCAGCATGCAACAAGATCAGCTAGGAATGAGAAGTAATACACTAACCAGAAATGTGCACCTCTGTCAGAATACTCTCAGTTGACATCCTACCAAAAAGGACCGAATTGTCTGCTATATATTACTCCTATTTATGGTTTCACAAGTGCAAACATTTACTCCCAAGACTCAATTAGAATCCGGCAGACTCTAGCATGGGTGTTCCGCCAGTTACATTGACAAATAGTCTTGACTGCAGCAAACAGCATTACTTTTACACAATGTAATCCCAGCATTCTTTAAGAAAGCATTTAGCCTAATGTGCCTAATGTTTGTACTGGCAGAGCGCAGCAATCGCAGGGAAGCACAAGTGAGGGGGCAGAGTCTGCAGATTGTGTGCCAGACCACGTTCTTTTAATGAATGTTAATTATGATGATACAGACTGTGCCAGAGTTATATTGCATTACTTGCATTTAAATTCCATTAAATTCTAACCCTTCTATACATTGAAACCAAATGAATTTCTTTGTAGCCCACTCACAGGTGGGGATAGGAGACACTAGCATAGGGGTGTGCCTGCCACCTGCCTACCTATTGAACCTTTTATCTCTGTGATACCAGTAGAAAACAGATGTCCAGGGAATTGTTGAGCCACGCTTTGGGTAGCAGGAGCTCCCACTGCCACAGACCCTTTCCCAGTCGACACATCTGGCCGTTTGATTCTGGATAAGATGGGTGATCCTCCTGCAGAGAATAACAATTGAGTTACAAATGTGTTATGTTTGTTTATTCCTGGTCAGATATTAGCAGAGAGCATTGAAGTACACTCTTTTATATACAGCGCTGGACATGAATTTTGAAGGTTTTGATCTTGTATGGTGGACTAGTAGTTTCCTCCAGGCCTATAGGTTTGAAAGAACAAAAGAAGCCTGGAGAGAGCTGCAGTGTGGACATATTTTAGCGTGGGTCATCGCTGTTAAACTGGCCTTCTAAAGTTTTGCTTCTTTGGAGCCGAAGAACGACAGTCGGCCTTTTGCAGTTTTGTAGGGTCATGCATAGGGGTTCTGGGTTAGTCACTGTATGGAACATATTTTTAAAATTAGCTTTCACTTGTTTGCCGCTGTGTAGATGCAATTGGAGTGATGCATGCTTTTATCTCTCCTAAATGCCTCATAATATCCTCTTCTGCGTGTTATGTATGGTGCTTTGTTCCGATCAGCGTGCAACCAATGCCACAGGAGTTGTAGATGTGTAATTTCCATGTTGGTAGCACTAAGGTAAATTTTGTAACGATTCTGGATCAGTCAGTTTGCGGATAACCATGAATATTTCCTGTCTATAGCTGGTTGCTTTGTTGATAATATTTGGGTTGGACATCCTTTTTGCCCTCTTTATTGATTTATAATGCTCCCTCCTATATGTTTTCTGCAGTCTTTTGTCTGTTAGTTTTGGACTGATTCCATAAGTGTTCCAGATTTTAGACTGGGCTTGGGACTTGGGCTCTTAGTTATATCACTTATTGGCTTGGTCCTCGGGTTTCTAATTGATTTTATTTTCAGTTTAGCAACGCTCTCAAGAGTAGCACCTGTGCTGAGGCAGAGAACTCTCAACTAGCCTCCGGGATTGGCAGATCTGGTAGTTTTACTTGCACTGTACTGTACACATGTTATAAATGTATGTTTTAAATTTGTCTGAAAGGGTCAAGTCGTGGTCAGCATTTCCTGTTGAATAGTTGAACGGTGATAAGCAAATGCTCAAGCTAAAATTGGTGATAGGGTTGTAAGTTTAATTTTATGTGTGAATTCTAGATGCAGCATGTTACTAACGGTGTACTCTGAGAATTCTACTGTTGTTCTGCTCTTGGGGTTGATGATCCATTGGTTTGAATCTTCTTAATAGGTTTTTCTGGTCTAGCATCATCAGTGTAGTGCTAGCTTGAGGGTGTAGTCCAAGTACGATCTGTTTTATCCTCTATGTGTTTAAACTCTGTGAAGATTAAAATATTTGAGATAATTGTCAAATAATAATTGTGTAAGAACATCCTGAAGAATTTGAAGACTTTCAAGGTACTCTTTGTGTAAGAACACACTAAAGAATTTGAAGACTTCCACGTTACTTTATTACAACACTTTGGGTAACTTTTGGTTCTCCTTACTGGACTTTCAAGTTGACTTTGCAAGTTACCGCATTACTGAGACAACTTATTGCACGGATTGGACTGTACTCTCTTTCCACAGATGTGAGAAAGGTTTTTTTTTACCAGCATCCTGCTAATTGCATCTCTTTTGCTGCGATTCAGGCCTGAAATACAGGACCTACTAAACAATGTGTATTCCCACTGGATTAACGTTGCTGTTATCTGTTGGTGTGACTCTACATTGACTCCCTCAATGGGGAACTTTAAACAAACCCATCTTTCTATTTTCTTTTCTTTTTTTTCCCCGCTGTTTTATACAGCGCAAACTTGACCCGAAGGTATCAGGTATCAGAGCACTTTACATGAGCACCAGTTACGTTACACAAGGACACATTCATTTTTGTTGGGCACGGGGAGATTAAGTGATTTTCCCATAATCACAGGATGTTGAGCGTCATTGCCGAGACTCAAACCTGGTTCCCTAGATTTGAGATTGACCGCCCTAGCCCATTTGGCCATATCCTCTCCCCCACATCCTCTCTTCTCATACTGAAAAGCTCAATCCTCCAGTAGCAACAAGCCGAATCCAATAGCCACCTGAATGCTAGTGTACATGCTGAAGTTAGTATGGTGTTTAAGTGATTTAGATCTCTTATGTCAGGTGAACTTCTTGTTTTCATTGTTGCCTCTAATTATATTCTTTGTTCAACTTTTTTTCCTTTTCTAAGCACAGTATCATGTTATGAAACAATACTTTGTATGGTCCATTGTGCATCACGAATAAAAATTAAGGACCTGTTTTAGAGTTTGGCAGATGTAATACTCTGGCACAAACATGACAGATATCCCATGTGCCATATTACAGGTACCATAGGATGTAATGCACTTCTAATACAGCAAATGGGATATCCGCCACATTTAGAGTATTTCATCTGTTAAACTCCAAATTAGGCCCTTAGTGCCTTTGTACTTGAAGGGTAACCAGATGACATTTTGTTACCCTGTAAAAGCAGCGGCCGGTATGACTCGCGGGTGGGGTTGCGGGGACTGTGCGTGGGGGGGGGGTGGGGGGGGCAGACAGGGGGAGGTTTAATTTTTTTTTTTTAAGTTACGTTAAACTTACCTTTGCCGGCCCGTCCCACATTGTCGGTCTGCGTCATCCTCTCTATAACAGGAAGCAGCCTCAGGCAGCCTCCCTCCCCTCCCCTAAGCCAATCACAACGCTGCAATGTCAGCATTTTAATTGGCTGGGACGCTGACCCCACAGGCGTCTATGGGGAGGCTATTTACTCTATGTAGGCTGCATGGCGCCTACATAGAGAAAATGCATAGTGTGTATGACTGGTTTGGCCGGCCCTGGGGCCGACCAAACAGTCTGCGCCCACAACAGTGAGCAAGCCACTCCTCCCCTGTCCTCCAACAGACGCGCCCACACGCCAACCCCCGACCAAACCCTGCCTTCTGCTTTCTCGCAGTGCAAGAAGCAGAAACATAAAATGGTATTTAAAACACCATTTTATGTTTCTGCTTCTCGCACTGCGACAAAGCAGTCTGGCGACACTCCTCCGCCCACATGGAGGAGCCGCCCCTGCCCTGTAAATCCCCGTAAAATAGTGTTGGATACAGAAGGTGAATAATCTAGCAGTAGCAGAAGAATTAAGATTGTTGTTTTTTGTGGGGGTTTTACAAGGATGCACCTATCAAGCTTGTGTAGTTGACCATATGATTGCACCTCTCATTTACTCTGTTGGGGAACACAATATCAATACTTTGCATCCACATTAACAAGGGGATGCTTGTGTGATCCTATCCAAAAAGTGTGATTGAGTGGGCTTAGCACTCGATCATGAGCTGATCATGCTATAAAGAGTATGATTCATAATGCATCCATGTAAATATTGCTTCAGTGTTTTTCAAATGACCATTTTGGCAACGCGAATAAGCAGTGATAACATACGTTAACAAGCAAAACCTTACGATGAATGATGGCGTAACTGATATTCCAGCCTAGATTTACCAACACTTTGTGCCGGATTTGCGCTACTTTTATAACGCAAACTTAGTGCAAAATATTGTGGTGGTATTTTATTTCCAGCGCAAAATCAGTATTTGCTCCACGGTAAAACCCTATCACTCCCTAGGGTGCTGTGTTAGTCCGGCCTATCTTCCCTGAAAGGAACCAGTGGCAGCCGCCATGACTCGTGGGTGGCGGATCGGGCGCGGGGGGAACCAGCGGGGACGCTGGGTTGCGCAATACAAAAAAATAATAATAAAATATACTCTTACCTTGCCACCGGGACCCGCATCTCTGCTCCTGCTCTCCTCATGGGACAGGAAGCCATGAATAACAGCCAGTCTCCCCTGACCAATCACAATGCTGCAATGCAGCTTTGTGATTGGTCTTGAGCGTCCTGGTTCGACGCACAACCAGGAAATGGGGGACTGGGCCTATTCTCCATGTAGGCTGTCATGCAGCCTGCATGGAGACAGGGAAAGTGCACATGAATGGTTTGGGCGGCCCGAGAGGGCCGACCAAAGAGTCACTGGGCACTTAGGAGCGGGCAAACCACTCATCCCTTGCCCCGCTCCGAGAGCAGAGCAGCCCAGCCCACCCACTCGCCCGCAAAGGAAACATAAAATGATAATAACTCAAAGTTATCATTTTATATTTCCTTTACTTTGCACTGCTAAAAAGCAGTGGGGCGATGCTCCTCCGCCATAGCGGAGGAACCGCCACTGAATTAAGAAACATGATCCGAGCCCACACATGTCCCCTGGTTTGAATGAAGTATTCCCCAATGAACATCCGAGAAGGCCTCCTTGTACATGTATAGACACCTCTAGGCCTCCATGTCATTCCTCACTATGGAATGGTGCTGGCGGCCCCACCTGCATTACCAGACTGCATTGCTTGCATTTCAAAGGCCACCCCTTTCCTGCTGCTCCAGCACTGCAGTTTTTGTACTGAGGCCTCTGAGTCTTACAAAGATTATTTGCTTAGATTCATTTTGCTGCATTCAGTCCGGGGTTTAATAAGCATCGTGTTTACTACAACACATGGCTCTTTTGCCTGCTGTCTCTGGAGCTCTGGCTTGTAGCCAGGGAAGGTCGCAAAGGGGTAGAATTCTCAATATGTCAACCGAGAGAGTGCGTTTGGAAAATGTTCTAAATGCGAAAGAAGAGCCGAGTTCCTCTGATTTTGTAACGTTTGTAATTGTGCCCCCTGCCTCCCCAGAACATTAAAAAACACTGTTTGATGGACTGCGTACAGAATTTCCACGCTGCGCGCGCCTGAGGGCTTTCATGTGCTGGAAGCTTGCCTACTTGTAGCAAACATCTGCTTTCCAAGTTGTTTACCCAGTTCGCGCATCCTTTTTCTAGGAATTAGTTGTGGGTCAGCTCATCACGGTCCATCGCACACAATCTGCAGCGGGTGCACCTTGATTGTGTAAGAATGAGGTTTAGCTGTGATTTCGCCCAGCCGCTGCTTCGGAGAGATAGGTTAGATGTAATTATAGAGCTAAATGCTAGAATGCCCTTCAGTAGCTTTTTAATTGTGCTAAAATGTGTAAAACGGCATTGCATCTTTTTGTTTATGAATTTTAGCTCGTATTAAAATATAATTCAGTAGGGACACATTTTCTGTCCCTAGTAACGCATTGTCCCAAATTAAATTAACACATTTGCTGCCCCAGGCCTGCCTTGTAAAAACAATAGTTCCACGACTCAGGATTTCTGGTTCATCGCCTGGGGAAGCAGCATTGTTTCCTACTTGACGCAGCGGCAGCATGGTAACTCTTAGGTTCCTCTCTAGAAGTACAAGTCATGGCAAACATGATCTTTCATATCCCTTTTCTGTGTTCCGAACTGGATTTGTTCCAATATTAAAAAAAATAATTGAAAACACCTTGACATTTAGATAGAAATTTAATGTCTGGCACTCCAGTGAATTACAAAGTCAAGGATCTGATTTACAAAATCACTTATGAGTAGGAAAGTAGTACTTCAAGAGTGCTCTTTTACTGCTACGTGCAATGCTTAATTTGAGCCAGTGGTTGCTGGTGGGGGCTACCGGCACTTATATTTGTGGACCTGCACTTATTTCCCGTATCAGATATTTACCAATTGCAAGAAAGAGAAAAGCACAAAGATAGGAAAGGCAGAGGAAGAGAAAGACAGGGAAAATGCCACAAAGGGAGAAAGTGGGAACTTGTTAGAGGGAGAAACGAATGCAAGAGAAGGAAAAAACGCCCCAATAATAGCAACGGCCGAAGAGAAAGACAGCAAATATGGCACAAAGGTAGCAAGGGGGAACATGCATGAGTGAGAAAAAGGAACAGGGAGTGTCTGGTAGTGGATTAAAGACTACCAGGCTAGATATTAGTAGCACTGACATTTAGTAAGTGGCGGCTCCTCCGCTAAGGCGGAGGGGCATCGCCCCACTGCTTTGCAGCAATGAAATAAAGGAAAACAAAATATGATAATAACTCAAGGGTTATTAACCTTTTATTTTTTCCTGCTGCTGCAGCTTTTCAGGCGGTGCAGGGCCACTCTGATGACAGAGTAGCGGGGGAGGAGTGGTGGTACACTGAAAGAGCGCATGAATGTTTGACTGGCCATCTTGGGCCAGCCAAACAGTCATCCGCACTTTGCATGTTCTCCACCCAGGCTGTATTACAGCCTGGGTGGAGAACATGCCCAGACTCCCACTGCCTGACTGAGCGCCGAACTGCGCATGGCAGCGTTGTGATTGACTTAGGGGAGCCTGGGTGCTTCCTGTTCCGTTCTGGCCAGGAGAGACGATGGAGGGACGACGGAGGAGAGACGCGGCGAGGAGGTATGTTTTCTTTTCTTTTTTTTACACCTTCTTACTCCCCGACCTCCCCGATCTGTGCCAGCCGCCACTGCATTTAATTGCACCCACCGCGGGCATCTGATCAGAACTTCGTGCACCAGCAATCTTTTACAAATCAAATTAAGCACTGAACGTCCCTTTGTTAATCGATCTTGAAATTTCCAACACCCTATTAGTAAAAAAAATATAAACAGCACACACCCTATTAGTAAAAAAAATATAAACAGCACATTCCTTTCTGTTTGCAACCAATGTATTTAAATATTCTATTAATATTCACATTTTATTCACATTTTAGATGTTTTCGGGTCAGTTCGCAAATGCATGTAAAAGTATGCGAAGAGTACTGCAGGAGTACTATTTCAAGTACTCCAAAATGTCTTTGTGAATCAGCTCCCAGGATTTTTGTTTCTCTTTCCATATACATTAATATATACTGAAAGAATAAAAGCCACTTTATTTGAATAGTATATTTTTCTATTCTGCTTTTGCTCGTTGAGTAAATATAATTAGATGTCGTAATAGACAATTCTAGTTATTCCCAGAAAGTCAGATTAGAGAGCTGTCCAGAACTATATAAATAATATTATTTGGATGTCCAAAGATCCAGGGAGGACATTCAGACACTGAAAAGAATGGAAACGCTGCCTGTTACACTGAATGAAACTTCTTGCACAAATCCTTCTGGAATACCATAAGGCCACTATATTAAATAGACAATACACTGAGTACATCATCTTGCAAGGACCTGGACCATTGTGGCAGGATCACATTTTTCCCTTTCCCAAAGAGAGTCCCCTTATAATGGAAAGAATGGAGATCAACCTTTGCAAACACCTATAGGCCTTACATGAAGCAAAAGCTCCTGGTAGTGAGCCCTGTAGTGTGTTTAGTTTTCATTTTTGACTGATTATAATGAAAACAAGACAGGCATTGTATTTGAGGAGGCGATGAAGAGATTTAAGATGCACTTTAAGAAGAAAGTTAACAATTATATAGGAAGACATATAGGGCCTCATTTTGAAAAGGGTGATTACAAACATCTGTCAAAAGTAGTCTGAAATGTAATCTTCTCTATGCTGCTGGTGCCCCCATTTAGATGGCAGTGGCATGTATGGGATCCAGTGGTCCCGCCACCACTGGCTATGCCATCGGGAGCACTGGTTCGGCAGATGGAACGATGGCAGAAAAGGTACTGAAGAGCTGCCATATTTGTAGCGGTCCATCAGAGGCCGCTTGCACGGACTCCCTTCGAAATTGAAACCACAGCAGTCCCAGGCAGACCATTTCTTAAATACCCTCACCATGCTGGGAGGAAACGCTAGATGCATCAGGAATGTGCTGTGCAGGCAGCACCAAATCCAGTCAACTCTGCTCTCGGCCGTATGGTTTATGATGTCACAAGAACCCCTCAATGGCCATATTGGACCATATTACACAGTTACCGTTGTATACTCTCTCATATATATGTGTACGTCTTTTTATGAAGTGCATCTATAATAACAGTGACATAAATGTGCCCACCTTGGTTTCAGTGTTTCTAGAAGCATTTTTAAGAATTTGATTAGCACAGCGCTATCCACATCAAGCTGACATGTTTGCAGCAAATTTGATAAGCACAGGATTAGCTAGTGCTATCCACACCAAGCTGAAAAATGACAAAATAATGTTTCCATTCCAGCCATGGTGTTACAGCTGTGTATTGATGAAATACCATCCAAGCCAACCTGGAATAAGAAAAAGTAGCACCCGACACATATGCTTCACTCTCATTAGAGCTTGTCCAGAATATCCAGACACAAATGGGCACTCAGTATTGGTCAAAACCAT
The DNA here is from genome assembly GCF_964204655.1 of Triturus cristatus. NCBI lineage: Eukaryota > Metazoa > Chordata > Amphibia > Caudata > Salamandridae > Triturus > Triturus cristatus. The sequence continues at coordinate 404,715,218 of NC_140593.1, forward strand.
ATGCTTGCAAGCTTAGAGGGCTATCCATGTCGAGCTAGAAAAGTGTCAAACTATTTTGGCCTTTTGAAAGCCCTGTAATAATCCAGTCTGCACATATTCTTCAAGCAGCACAGATATTGACGTTGATACATTTAGGATTTAGAATGTTGCTGATGTTGTAAATGCGCTCTATAACAGGGAGTAAAAGGGAGTAGCCTTAGATAGAAGGCGAGAACTACTCAGAGTTCCCAGATGATGCTTTGCATAATTTATGTGGCACTCTAAAGTTGAACGTATTTGGTGTGTGTGTGTGTGTGTGTGTGTGTGTGTGTGTGTATATATATATATATTATCTACTGACGGTCGCCAGTAGATAGTTATAGTTAGGACCGTGTTTCCATAGGAAATCCGCAACATTCTATTTGGAATAACTTTGGCGCCGATTGACGAATCCTCACGAAATTCTCAAAATAGGTGGGGTGCTCCGCTCTGCTCCTTCCCTGAAAGTCTCGGAGGGATTCGTCAAGCGGGGGCTGAGAAAAAGGGGGGGTCCCAAAACGCGTTTTCCCCATGCATTTTTCCATAGGACCTTTAGTCCGAGCTACAGCCCGAACGCCTGAACAGAATTACTTGAAATTTGGCAGAGAGGTAGCCCTCAGGTCAGGGATGTGCCTTTTGAAGCTCTCGTGTAAATCTGTTCAGTATTTCCTGAGAAAATAGCATTTAAATCAATATATATATCTATAGGCGCGCTCCGAGCGCGTACCGTAAGCTTACCGTACGCGCACGCCGCCGTGCGCGATCGCGATTCTGATTGGTTGTTAGATCTTAGTAAACATTCGAATCGGTCGAAACCAGGAAGTGTCGGCTGCCATTTTGTCTCTCGCAGTCTGAGGGGGTGAAAAACAAAGGTGGAGAACGTGAAAAGGGGGCAGGGTGGACAGTTCCTGACCCCCTAGCCTTTGTCAGGGGGTCCCAGAAGGACCCCCAAGGGCAAAAATTAATTGTAATTTTTTTTCGAAAAATCGCGGAATGCGCGTAGCGTACGCGCACGCCGTAAACGGAAAAATTCCGTGAACTTCGCGTAACGATTCCGCGACTACGCGTACCGTGCGCGCACGGCAAAAAAAAAATAAAAAAAAAATACATAACTTAGCATTTAAAAAACCGTACAAATTCACTGAAAAAAACATAGGTTTCACACACGTTATAGTTAGGAATTAGCATTTAAAAAACCTTGCAAATTCACTTAAAAAACCATAGGTTTCACACATGTTATAGTTAGTAGGACATTTCACTCGTAAAAAACCAATGAAATTCCCCCGTTATAGTTAGTGCAGGCAACTATAACTCACGCGACCGCAATCCTCTGCTGATGACGTCAGATATTACATCACTGATGACATATGTGTTTTTCTGAAAAAAAAATATTTGTAATATATGTATAGCTAAAAATTAATGGAAGAAGACATGGGTAAATAAGTGTCTAAATACAGTGATGTAATATCTGACGTCATCAGCAGAGGATTGCGGTCGCGTGAGTTATAGTTGCCTGCACTAACTATAACGGGGGAATTTCATTGGTTTTTCACGAGTGAAATGTCCTACTAACTATAACATGTGTGAAACCTATGGTTTTTTAAGTGAATATATATATATATATACACACACATGCACACATGTATACATACATTTGTAAAAGTGCTTTACTTTTTACAAAGGATTCAATAGCGTCTCTGTACGTATGGTTCTGTGAAAGTTTCTATTGAAAAGACATTTTCTGTTTTCTTAACAACTTTGGCACTGTTCGACAAATCTGAATGAAACTTCTCAAAATAAGTACATCCACTTTGGGTACTGCATGGTATGTTTCATACAGATGTCTAAAGTAGGGGCCTAAAAATAGTTGGGGTTTCAAGAGTATCATTTACCATTTTAACCACAATAAATTCTTTGCTGCTCGATATAGGAAACTGGCTGAACAGAATTACACCAAACCTGGCATGAAAGTAGAACTTTAATTACGGAAGTGCCTTTACCTCGCTTGGTGTAAATCTCTTCATTAGTTTTCGATAAGTACGTGTTTACAAAGTGTTCCAGGCTGGGCATAATGCTTTTAAATTTTAGCGCTGTATCATTAATTTGTTGATTCTCTGAGGATTTTCAAATCCATGGAGGATCTGCAAATCCACTTAAAAAGAAGGGGCGGCCTCGAATTGGCTGGCAATAGCAGAAAAAAACATTTCTGTTGTAAAAGTATTCTCTGCACTACAATTGTGTATGGCTAATGGCCACACAGGGGCTCCCTCTTGATTTTATTAAATTGAACTTCACTGAATGCAGGAGTCTTTAAATTATCCACTATGGTGTTCCCTACAAGGCTTCCACAATGTTAGTAACCAAATTCAACCAACCAACTGGCTATATAAGAGAGCTACTCCTTAATTTAATAAGGGGCAAAGGTAATGTACCCATAACAAAAACCCCAAAGCAATCCTAAAAAGGTATATTCATGTTAAAAATATTATATCAGGTTTGCGATGAAGGCCAACAAATAATATGTAATACATATTACTTACGTTCTCTTATATATAGTTAAAAATACATTGAGTCATTCATTAAAACATCATTGTCAATATAAAAAACTGTATTTTAGCCCTCCCATACAACAATGCTCATCTCAACAGTTTTTTTTAATTCTGTTAGACAAAACCTTAATGCAAGATCATGAACATTTCCTTCATCTTAAAATATTTTGCATCCTGTTAACAGTAATCAAATTTATATCCATTGACACAATGCTTTGGTAATACACGATTTTCTACTCCACCTGCTCCAGGACCGATTGCATCAAATGTACAATACAAAAAACACATTAATGTGGTATTTCATGAGGAATGTTTCTTAAAAACTGTTAAGCAATAAAATGTACGTACATGAACAAATACATTATCATATGTAAAGAGAACTTTTATTTATATTGAATAACATTTTGACACATGGGGGCATATTCACTAGTGAACTGGTGGCTCTGCCACTTCGAATCGCAGGGCTGCACCAATATAGTTCAGCCCTGCATTCCTTCCTGCGCTGGTGCTAAATTTAGCCCTATATTTCAAGGGTGTCTGCGCTGCAGGGGAAGATTGTTTTTGTGCAGGAAGGTGTCCCTAGGCAGGAATTTGTGAGGCGTATGGAGTTACAAATATTTGAGCCAATTGTGGGATAGTAATCTACATAATTTTGTCAGACGGTGAAAGGTATAAAAAGAGAAGAGATGAAGCATTGGAAATCATTTTGACCAAAATGATCATATTCAGAGGCAACTCTCACGCCGTGCATTAAGAAGCAGACAGGATCTGTTAGGAGACATGGTGCATTTCACCATACACTTGACAGATAAATTCCTTCATGAAGAAAGGGTAGTAATTTCCTGTGCTGAGAGAGAGTGCAATACCGGTGTGGTTTATTGACTTTTGTAATGGAGCTGTCCCTTGATTGTGCAGAGACAAGTGTGTTATGAATTCCAGAGAGAGAGATTAGTGCCTGGTAAGCATCTGCACCAATAAGCCTAAAATTAGTTGACGTTTCATTGAAGTCATTAGTGCATAAGTGCTTTGAACCCGATTTCCGGTTGAAACCTGACTACAGAAGCTGTCCTCTCTGTGCATCTCAAGTGCAGATAGTGGATGAGAATAAACCACCTCTGCTCGAAAGCGCTCTTATTATAGTTTGCCATTCATTAGTTGGAAAGATGGCCATTTACCCAAAATCTATGAAGTATATGTCCCATACAGGACCACCCCAATGCTGTTCCAATTTATGAAAGAGTTGAAGAGTCACCTCTTTAAAGAAGGTTACATCACAAAGCATTAAACAGTGCTTAATTTGAGCCGGTAGTTGACAGTGGGGGCCAGCAGCACTCAACTTTGGGGACTGGCACTTGTTTTTCTGCATCAGATGTTTTGACAATGCTCAAGAGAAGGAAAAAGCGGAATAGTTAAAAAAAATGTGATTAAGGCAGAAAGCAGAGACTTGCAAGAGCTTGTTAATGGGACAGGGAGTGTCTGGTAGTGAATTAAAGAGGCATGAGGTGAATTTGAGGCTATGCAGCCTTGGTATAGGGTGCACCGACATTTAATTGCACCGCTCAAGGACTTCTGAACAAAACTTTGGGCACCAGTACTCAATATTTTACAAATTAAGCACTGGCAATAACCATCCACAATCCAGCTTCCTCTCCTATTACCCATTGACTTTATGCCTGTCTTGACCATGTCCATCACTCCATAGCCTTTTGACTAGTTTTGCGCCGTAGAAATACCATACACATGCATACATTTTCCTGCATTCAAACATTTGCTCTCAGAAATGTTTCATTGATGTTTTTACCGAACACCACGTCATAAAGGGTGGTTTTATTGAAAAGTGCAACATATTTTTTCAGAATTAATGGCACATTTATTTGTTGTGGATTCTTGTAATTTCGATTAAAATAAAAAAGTGCTCCTTACAAAGTCTGTGGTAAATCTGAATTCAAAAGTATTATTCTCTTCCGGTCAAATTCTACTACAATAAAATTATTGTGTGATCAAATTCTACTACAATAAAATTATTGTGTGATGTATCTTCCTCCTTCTGTAATGCATTTTTTTAAAACTCAAAAACAATTACCAACTCGTTACATTCTGGTGCCGATTCCGATCTGGGTCGGTTGAGTGCAACAGTAGGGAAAGTGTTGGATAGCGCAGGGTTAAAAATTACTATTCTCACTCCAGCGAGTGCAACAGTAGGGAAAGTGTTGGATAGCAGAGGAATAAAAATAACTATTCCCACTGCAGTTAGTGCAACAATAGTGAAGGAGTTGGATAGCGGAGGGGTAAAAATGAATATTCCCACTACAGTCAGTTCAAACTTAAAAATAAACAAGATATCACCAGCAAAAAATATAAAAATAATAAAATAAAATGAAAAACAATGTAAAAATATTTTTTAAAAACCTAAAAAATAGAAACATATTATAATGTTAAATACATATGACAAATACTTAGAAATATTATATTAAATACATTTTAAAAGACTTTACAAACAAATAACTTTTTTAAATTAGAAATTATTTATAAACAAAAACATTAATTATTACATAAATGTAATCATTTCTATTTCCTACCCTATAACACCTCACAATTCACAACACCCATCTAAAAAAAAAAATGTACCATCATAATTAAAACAGATACAAATTAATGTATCCCCAAACGTTACACCGATAAAACCAAAACTCACACACAAAAAAAATAATGACCCTAATTAATTATCAATCGAGTTAATATTATCAACTAATTATTAATTAATTAAACATAAATTACTTTCCACTCTTTGCCCCTATGAAGCCCACAACCCATACCTAAAAATCATTATACAATTTCCATAATTAATTTTAAAATAAATTGATATAAATTCACAACTACTTAATAATTAATGAAGAATAAATTACTTCCCACCCTTTACCACTATCAACCCCACAACTCACATCTAAAATTAATTAAACAATTCCCATATATTAGCATTAACAAATAATTATTAATTATTTAAAAATAAATAACTTCCCACCCTTTACCCCATGCACCTCACAACCCACTCCTAAACAAATTACACAGTTAACATAATTAATTACAAATTAATTAATTAATTAATAATAATTAACAACGAATTAATAACGACTTAATAATGAATTACTTCCTACAATTAGCACTATAAAATCTAGATTGAATAAATATTAATATTTTTTTTTTAATTATTAATTTATGGTAATTAAATTACTTCTCACCCTTTACCCCTATAAACCCCACAACCCGCTCCTAAAAAAAGAACACAATTACCATAATTAATTACCAATTAATTAATTAATAATAATTAACAACCAATGAATAATTAATTTATAATAAATTACTTCCTACAATTAACACTATAAAATCTAATTTTAATAAATATTACTAATTACAAAATAATCATTAGTTTATTATAATTAAATTACTTCCCACCCTATTCCCCTATAAACCGACAACCCGCTACAGAACTAAACAATGCAAAATCTAATTAAAATAAAATTGATAACTACTAAAAATTTAACACATATTAAAAAACAAAAACAATACTTATACAAAAAATAGATCACATACACTTAAAATACATAACACTAATTAAAAAATCGATATTTTAAACAACTATATCTTTGCAAATGATATTAATGGCTTTGATATTTTTTTTAAACTATATTTCTTACCTTAAAGTTGACCACGATATTCTTGCTGTCAATATTTCTGTGTCACGATATTTCCAACTCGATTTTTGTGTAAGTCGACATTTCCAACTCAATATTCTGTCTGCATACAGGTAATAGGTGCGGCTTTTGTTGTTCATGAGATGATTACTTTTGGTAGTCTAAGAACAGGATTAATCATTATATGGCCTTATCACTGGTCCAGGTACAGCGATGTCTTTGGGAGGTTATGTGATACCGCGTCTACAGAAGCCTAATGGTTCTGGATAGTCATGATTTCATATGCATTTCAACACACAAACCTACTGACTGATGATAGGATGTGAAGCTTCAGTTACATCTTACCTTATCATTGCCCAATTTGTATTGTAATTAAAAGGTCACACTGTCAAGGTTGTAAAAAGGATGTGTAACATGATAGTGTCTTTGAAGCACAGGTCTGTAACAATGTTATCTAGCAACACACTTAAATGTTATGTAATAGTAAATATCTTTAGGGCCTGATTCTGATGCGGTTTGGAAATCTTCCCGATCAAATCGGTTTGTAAATGGTTCACAAACAACTCGGATCGGGAGAGTCCGACTGACTGAGCATGATGCATCTGGATGCTTCCAGATACGATTTGATTGGACTCCCATTGACTTCTATGGAAGCCTATGTTCCTAACCACATCATAATCTGGCCCTCGGTCGGTAAGACACGTTCCCGATCTGATTTGGAAAGGACAAATGCCGTTAGGAGGCCTTCCTAACCGCATCGGAATCAGGCCCATAGTGTCAAGAAAATCCTCGGAGGGAACATATACATGACAAAGGACACATGTTATGTTATGCTACATTATGGTGCATGTGCACATACAACACCATTGCAGACGTGTACATATCATTACATGACTGTTCACGATAATAATGAGATTTGTGAGGTTGACATTGTGGTGCATGTCTTGCTCAATATGTGCTGATCTATCTTTCTGACTCTATGCATCTTCCCCTTACAGTGCCTATCATCCAGCCCAGGGGCTTAATTTGCATCCAGGTCCAATCTTTTATTTCTTTTCATCCTATAACAAATTAAGGACACTAATGTAGCACAGGCTACAAACGCAAAGCAACAACATGGAGAAGACAAGTCAATCAGGCCTCCATATATCTGTTTTCTTTTTCTTATCAGATGCTTGTTCTTCCTACATGTCAGCACTGTCTCACGCTCCAATGCCGCAGTTGGCTGAGAGGTAAATGGTGGAAATCAGTTATTGCTCAGTGGCAGAGAGTCCTTACTATGTGCCTTTTGCCTGCCCCTCATGTCATGCTACATTTTTATTTCTTTGATGACTTCTTTAGGAGGTGCGTGACACTGCATTTATTTTAGCAAGGATGTCACTTCACAATGGAGACTTTTTTCTAGATGTTCTTTTGGAGATCACAGTTTGTTCTTGTGTTTGCTGACCTCAGCAATGATGATTTCCACCACCTCACATACACAGTACAGTTTCTGCTTCCTGACGTTGCTCTCTTCTGATTCCTCTTTCAAGGGCTCCCTGTCGTTAACCTGTCCAGTGCTCACTCTGGTCTGTGAGTGTTGTCCTTTACTGTACAGGTAGGTCAGTGGGGTTTTTGGGAAAGTTTTCAATTTTACGCCATGACAGATCGCTATGGTTTTGCAAGTGCGTGACATCAGTTTTCAGCCACATTGCTTACTTGTGCACGTACATAGTCATGAAATACATGGTGTGTCTGGTAACATGCAACACAATGATATTCACACAACACAACACAATTTTGTCATCTTGCAGGCCAGGCCGACCATCACTGAGACCTGCTGGCCCAGTGGTGAAAATGCTGTCAGGCCAAGAGTGTCTGTCATATGAGCCAACCTTTAGATACCCTACAATTCCCCCATGTTTCAATGGAGTAAAGAAAGAAGGAGTTTGTTAGGCAGGAAAGGTAAGACGTTTACTTTCCAAGCTGGGAGGATGCACTTTGAATTCCTGAGAGAATTGAGCACCAGAAGCACCCCCAGTGATCAGTAAACAGTGTTCGTATAGGTGTGAACATACTTTGTTGCTACCAAGAAATAATGCTACTTTCCTGGGTTTCTCTTGAGAAGTGCTTTTAGACACTATGAGGGTCATTAGGATGGCGGCGGACTTTGTCTGCCCGCCATCCTATCGGGGAATGGGACCGCCCGCCATCGGTGCAGGGATCCCGTTGCACACATTAGGAGGCGCCCGCCACACTGGCGGGTGCATCCTGCATTCCTAACATTGCGGCGGGCGGTGCTCTCAGCACAGCCCGCCGCAATGCCAGAAAGGCATGTCATGCACTTCCATGCACAACGTGGCAGGCACCACGCGGTGCCTGCCATGTTGTGCATGGAACTGCAGGGGGGCACCATAGGTACCCCCCATGTGCACCCCCCACCCCCCAGAATCCCTGGGGGCCCTCCACGGACCCCCAATGGCAAAGACCGCCTGCCTTTCCATGGTGGCAATGAGGCACATCCCCTTCATGTATGCTAATATGGATGGCGGTGTCTCCCTGACACCGCCACCATGTTAGCTGCTTTTCCGCCCGGTCGACTCTGCAACCGGGCGGAAAACCGGCGGACGGTCTTTTCGTCCACCAGGGTCCCCCCCGCCATGGTAATGTGGTGGGGGGCGGATTTTGAAGCGGGTGTTGTTTTTTAGCGGGTGAATCGCCACCGCCATACGGGCGGTGGCGATCCGCCCGGTATACTAATGGGCCTCTATGTTCATAAAACAGTGTAAACTTAGTGGTTTGGCTCATTTTTTGTTGAGACCTACTAACCGAGCCCTTCCGGGAAATTGTTGGACTCATGAGAAACAATTGTTTGCAAAAGTGCAATATGGTGCTGACCTTAAAACATTTTCCATCGCAGTTCCTAGTCTACTTTAGGATATTGTTTCATTCTACATGAAGTTATTTTGTGTTATGTTTGTAGAGGGAAACATCCTTTACCCCGCAGTCACAACAACGAGCTGCCTTTACAATGCAGTCACAAGCGTGGCCGGCACAGGTAAGAGCAATGGGGCATTGGAGTGGTGGAGCGCGGCGAGGGGGATATCGACGGATGACATGATAGGTAAAATTACATTAAAAAAAGAATAAAACCACTTCACTTGTGGTAAAAGTGGTTTTATTTATTTATTTATCTAATTTTACCTATCCCGTCGTCTGTCAACTCCCCCCCTGCCCCACTCCGTCGCTCATAACTGTGCCGGCCGTGCCTGTGCAGTCACTACCCCGACTGCAATGTTACCACATGTTCCTTTAACCCATAAGTCATTACAACGACTTGCATCAGGGGGCATAGTTGGACTGTTGTTTGATTTATAAGTGCAGCACCTTCCCTGGAGTTGGACTAGTCTTTTATATTATTCCAACGTTCAGCGCCCCCTAGGGGAAGGTGTTGTAATTACTTGAGTGGTAAAGTAACACGTGGTAACGTCGCAGTTGGGGTAGTGATTGCGTTGTGAAGGCATGTGGAGTAAATGTATGCGAGGTTCTGTCATACAACCGTTTGTAGAGCCCAGGTTTGTAACACTTCCTCTCACAAAGTAGAGCTCATTAAAAAGGGCATTACAGCCCTGAAACAAGGAAGTGTGGTGGGGATTCTCGCATTCAGTGGTTGAAGTGCATTAAAAAAGCCTGGAAACTGTGATCCTGAGAGCAGTAGGGGGAGGGACAGTGAGTGTAGGGCGGGGTCAAAGACGTGGCTAAAAAGAATAAACTACTCTGTAAGTATATGGTTGGTCTTTTGCATTCAGGTAACTGCTTATAAAATAAAATTACACATACACTATATGTGAAAAATAAATGGAACGTAATCAATGGGAAATGCACTCTTTACGTTATGAAACCTCAGGTGGAAAATGCAATCACTGCAGATGCCTATGTCTATAACCAGTGGGTGACAGAGCTGAATCATGTTTGGCACAGTGGGGATGAGTGGGTTGTGTATTTTTAGTGCCATGAGTTCCCAGCCTGTGACTGAAAGCACTGCGAATATGTAAGTCACTATTTTAAAATTGTATTACACACAGTATAAGAATGTTAGGCTTCCACAAAATGTACAAAGAGATTTAAGTTTACAATGAAGCAAGTACTTTCAAAATATATATTTAATTAATACAAAGACTGTACCTTGTGCAAACACCATCCTCTCAAAAAGACTAAATCTTTGTCAGCATGAAACTTTGAGACTTCCACAATTAAAGCCAGTTCTGGCTCCCAAGCAGTCTTTCCATGTGCTGATTAGCCAATTGCACACATGTACATTTCTTCCTGGTAAAAGGGGCCTGGAGAGAAGGCTTGCTTCTTCTTCAGCTGTCTGTTGCTCCCTTTGCGTCACAGCACAGGAGACCCCGCCTCCCTTAGCTTTCTGCCAGAGGCCCCTAAAAGTCATCAAATGGTCTGCACCTCCTTGAGGAGTGCTTATTAATCTCACTCAGAAGTATGCTGAAGCTAAGGCAGTACAGGCATTTCTATCTACATAATTAATTGTATTTGTTCCCCTCAATGTAGGTGCAGGACTTGGAAGTTAGATTTGCAGCCCCCAATCAATATCATGAATGTCTGTAGGTATGTATGTATGTGTGTGAATGTCTGTCTGTATGTATATATGTATGTAAATATCTGCATGTACGTGAATGGTAACACATAAACATATGACGCTAAAGCAAGATGATTTCTAGGTGTTCATGATGTAGGTTGCCTAAAGAGTGTTTGTGTTTTGTCCTAATAACTTCAGAACTCTATTGAACACATATGTACAAATTCCTTCAAAAGCAGAGTGGTTACCTTCCTTCCCTGCGGTGGTACGGGCATCCCCCTAGCACGTTTTTAAAAAGCCCTGGCAGCCACAATTTTAAAGATTTACCAAATTGCAAATCTTTAAGTTTGTATTCCCATCATAGTGGTCTAACGGGAAAATAAGGAGATATTTTTGACGTCCAGTTAATGGGGTAGCCTAGGTGTGCATTTGAAGATAAGGCATGGGCACTAAAATGTCCTTCTAGCCTCTCCCTGAAGCCGGCATTGGTTTCCATGTGCTTAGGTCTAGCTTAGCAGTGCAGCTGTCTGCAAGACCGATTGTTACCAATTCTTTCAAATATGCATCGACTGGGACTTGGCTCCACCCTGAGGAGTATTTCTCTCCCTCCTCATGCTATTGGCTGTTTGGTACCTTCTGCGCAGGGCTGGCATTGCAGTGCATGACGGACTATTTTACGTCCCAAAAGTACATTGATTCATCTCACATTAAATTCTTTATCTCGTATATTCCTTGTATACAAAAAGCAATCCTTATTAGGTTTGGCATTAACCAAGACCTTTTGCTTTTACTGATATTATATGCCTTTTTTGTCTGCCCTCTTCATCTATATGTAGGTTATTGTATCATTCACATTTTTCTTCCCTCTACTACAGCATGCAGTATGGGGCAGTGGCTCCTCCACTTCAGTCACTGGCTAACTCCACTGAGCGTGGCAGCGTTCTTCTGTTTCACAAGGAGACCATCCACAACAAAGTAGCCTAATTCAGAGTTTAGTGACAACTATGGAGAGACATGCTTTTTTCAGACTAAAAAATATTTTTGCTTTTGAAATATGTTTTCTTTTGTTTTTCTTTGTGAGGGTCCTGCAACATCATCTTCTGCAGTGCTTAATTTGAGCTGGTGGTTGCCGTGAGCCCCATCGTCACTCATTTTTGGGGATAGGCACTTATTTTTTCCTCATTGGACATTTCCTGAGAGCATGAGACGGAAAAACAAACAAAGGGGAATTAAGGAAAAAGAAACAGCTTGAAACGTAACAAAGGGAGAAAGCAGGACCCTGTTAGAATGAAATACAGGGGCAGGGAGTGTCAGTAGTCAACTAAAGAGGCATGAGGTGGATTCCAGACCATGCAGTCTTGGTATTTGGTGCCCCAACATGTAATGATGCTGGCCACAGGCTTCTGAGTAGAACTTCAGGCACCAGCACTCATTCTTTACAAATTAACCGATGCCCTACTATAACATTTTGCAAAACCCCATGACAAAGCAAAACAAACTTTGACAAAGCCAAATGCCTGGCAGCCAACAGCAGACCTATTGACTTCATCAATGCTTCTTTATTTTGTCACTGCTGCTAGCTTTGAAAAAAGATTTAGCCATGAATCGTGTGAGAGTCACGCTTACATTGATAAATCTATATTTCAACGCACATTGAAGGGCACACAAGTTAGATGCGTAAAACTAGACAGACGTTGACCAAGCCAGCAGTTTTGCTGCAATATGATGATGAATCAAAACACAGGCATGCACAATTGCAGTTTGCATGCATTAGTATTAATGTCAGAACAATTGGCTTTGCCAATGCCTGCTTTGCTTTCTGGTTTGTAATCCTTCACCAAGTTGCTAGATGAAAGCCAGCGTTATCAGGGTCATAACTTAAGGGCGGGTTTGGGGTGTTACATTTCCAAATAAATGCATTCTTGACTTTGTAATTATGTCTTGGGGCAAATAGCCAGACCTGCTATGTCTATGTTATTTTTTCTCCTGATCTCATGCACAGAGGCTTTTTTAAATTTAAAAATGTACTTTCATCATTGCCACTGTTTTGGCTACTTACACATCTATTTTGCCATTAATGCATCTGCATCCTAAGAATATAAAAAAAAATATTTTCTTATATTCTAATAATGGAAATCAGCAATCATAATGTGCAATTTGTGTCATGCTTGGCTCGGTGCAAATATCATTTGCACCATCCACTATTTTTCAAATAATGAAAAGGGTCCAACATCTTTTACCCTATTTATATCATTGATTGAGAACTTAAAGATGTATGACAACCGATTCACAAAATAAGTATTAAATCTGCACCCATAGATGCACTACTATGATTAACTATGTTTACGGCTCCACAAAAATTGCCAGTAGTAGACTCGGAAACACTGTGCCAGTTGCAGGTTTCTCGTCATACTACCGCATTGTCGTGTTACATTTTGGTCAGATAACCTTTTGAACGTTGCTATTTCCAAGATACAGATGGCACACACCGTACACTTCCTCATTGGGAAAGACCACTTTGGTATTATTGAAATTTTTACTTTTTCCACAAGGAAAATATTTTTCTCTCTGGAGAAACACTTTCACCCCCAAAAAAGTTCAGGTATTGCATTTTCTGGCCAACCCGAGATGGGGTCTTACTCCAGTGCTTTGCTGTAGCAATCCTCCGCCGTTTTACAAGGTGGGACGCGCTCAGAAAGGAGTTTGTGAATGATCTCCAACTCACAACTTGATGGGCATTCACAACATCTTAAAACAAAACACTGTTGATCGACTCACTCCACACTTCTTGCATGAGATTAACTAGTGCATAATTATACAAAGCTGTGATGCATAACTAATTATGCAGTAGTAAATGCTAGGTATCTTCTCCTGGATACTTGACAGGCTTACATTTTCGGCTGTAAATTTGGTTTTGTGAATTTGGCATGCAGTTGCAGTGTGGTATGGTGAAGTGAAATGTAGATATCAATGGTACTCTGTTTTTGTTGGTGGGTGTGACCTGACTAGGGGTGGGCGGAATTTGCGAAATTCACTTTCGCGAAAATGTTAAAAATTATCGCAAACACGCGGAAATATCGCGAAGATGCGGACGTTTTTTTCCCGCATGTTCCCGAGATTTTCTGCATGGTTGCGGCTCACCAACTTACCCATGTGGTTGCTCGCGGGCGCGGCCATCTTGTTTTCAGTTGTCTCGCGGTGCATGATCGCGAGAAGAAAGACGTGATCGCACGACGCATGACTTCACTGCGGGCGCAAACTGTCGCGAGACAGCGCAAATGGCTAAAAACAATACAACATCTCATGGAGAACGCGACCGGATCAAGAAAACTCGTCGGCGAACGCAGGGATTCAGGTAAGGCGATCGCGCACGCGCGAGAATGTATTATTTTACAGCGCGAGCAAGAAACAAATTATCGCCAAGCTGCGGAATGCGGAAATTTTGACATTTTCGCGCTTTCCGCGGAACGCGAAAATGTCAAATTATCGCAATTTCCGCGAACGGAACGTAAATTTAGCCCAGGCCTAGACCTGACACAGCAGGGCAAAAGAGCACAACAACTGTCATGTTACTTTTATGATTCATGTTGCAGTGCAAGACTGGGAGCTAAAAGCAGCCATTGAATATGTTTTATTAGTACACTGAGAAAGTGCACCAAGAGAGTCTCACCCAATCTAGGAAGATTGGATTTATCCCACAAACAACATCTGAAACAAATTTGAAACCTAACAATTGTTTGATCACAAGATTTTACAGAAATATTTCTTTGATGAAATGTGCCTAATTTAGAATAAAAGTGCGATTGCTGCCCCTGTGGGTTTCTGACCCTTCATGGATTTCAGGATCCCTTGGTCATGTCTCTCCTCCACCTTGCTGCCCACAAGTTTGTTTGGAAATGTGATCGTCTCGCCCTCTACAGCTCACTAAGATACGCCCCTGGGCATTAGGGCCGTTCTGCAAGCTATTATAATATTTCTTGCTGATCCCAGGGATAATGCATTGGTACAGCCAATCATAAAAGTGGCAATACATTTATTCAACCTTGCTGGAACAAAACAGTGAGAATCATACCAATTTAATTTTGTTGTTTGAAGGACACAGCATGATATTCTTGGTTACATAATTAATTTATAGATGTTTTACCAATAATGATTCCCTTTTCTCTATTGAATGTTGGCATATTCTGTTGCTCAAACAGCTTCCGGATATAAAACAGGTTTAGCTGTTTGATAGGTTGAGCACATATTCCACAGGAAATAAATCCAGTCTTAATTTCATTTCACTGGAGCCCAGTGAAGCCAGTCTATCATTCAACCTGTTCCGATGTTCTATGCTAATCTGAAACTCCTCCTATTTTTGTCGCTTTCTCGGTGTCATGTGTCTATCACTGGGGATGCAATCCCTTATTGTGAACCATGCAGAAGAAGGGCTTCAAGTAGATGCTGAACATGCAGGGGGTCAAAGATGATTTCGCATAACTCCTTTCTTTGGCATTTGACGAAAAGTGGCATATTTTTACAGTTTAGCTGCTGTCTCATAGAAATATGAAAAAACTGTGAAATGATTGTTTCCTAACCCTGCAGCCTTTTAGAGATGGTGGACAAATAAAGCTTGGTCTACAGAAAGATGTCAGAAGGCCACAGAATATTAATGTTACCATCAAGCGCAATGCCACCATCAACTACAACTACAATTTTAATTTTCCAGAACATCCCCAGAGCGTTCTCTGTGGCCTGTTGGGGGGAGAAAGGGGCCTGATGTGTGTCTACAATATCCCATTCATTTAGATGATTTTGTGTCTCAATAGTGACAGCCTTATTTGAAGCTGCCAACTGGGTGTGCAGAATATTCCCTGCCACCACCTTACAGCCGGTGAACAATCGTTCAGCTCCTCTCCTCAACCTCTTCCTACGCAAAAGTTACATAATGGGTGACGTAGGAGCGATCATTTAAAATAAAAACCATTGAATGAGGCAAAGTACGGGCAAGAGGGCCCTCCGTAATTTTTTTTTAAAAAGAAAAAGATGAATCAGATGCAGAGAGGGGTGTTATATGAAAGCAAGTTGTGGAAGCAGATCAAGGCTGCGCCTCCGAGTTGAGGCCCGACTCTTTGCCATCATGGCCCACCACCATTAACCCTGCCACTCACTCTTTCAAGATTCCACAAAGTGACAGAAGAGTTCAGCCAACAAAGTATGCAGCAAAAGAGCTGTAAAATTAAGCGGGTTGCGAAGTGTGGAAGTCACAGACGGGGGAACGGAGATACTAATTTGATGAGGAGGATTAGACCGTAAGATCCTCACTGGTATTAAGGGTGCTTCTGTACCATTGTGAACAGATCTAGAACCTGCTAAGAGCAGTATCTCCTAATTGGGCTTCTTAAACACTGAGGTAATCACTGTTATTTTCAGAGGCAGGTGAACAGATCCCACTGAGGTGGGTAAATTTCCAATTAGTTTGGGTGAAATACTGCGGCAGCATGCAGTCCGCAGCCTGGACCCACATCATGGAGATAACTTATAGGTTTCATTTCTACCAGCAGATATTATGCTCTCATCGGCTGACTCAAGACTGGAAGGATACAAGGTTGTAAGGATAATTAGTAATTACATAATAAGTGGTGGTAAACCAGGATTTATCCATTGTGTTATTAAGATAGCGAATAGAGATAACATTACCCTAAATAAATCTGCCATATTATCGCAGAGGCTTTGTGTGGTTATTGTCAGCAGAGTTGCCAAAACATAATGTAACTATTACTGCATGGACCTGGAAATGTTTTAAGATATTTTTTGTCTGAATGTATTTTTCAATTTTCCACAGCTGTTATTTGCTGGCTTTGTTTGCCCTGTGGTGCAGTTTCAGGGATTTTGTATTTTGCTGGATCATTTGTTTGGGATATCGTTCTACAATTTCCTTCAAGCTGTTTCTTACTTTATGGGGTTTAACGACCAAGGTTGTAGCACAGCATGACACAGAACAAAATTGTGTTGTGTTGTGTGAATATCATTGTGTTGCATGTTACCAGACACACCATGTATTTCATGACTATGTACGTGCACAAGTAAGCAATGTGACTGAAAACTGATGTCACGCACTTGCAAAACCATAGCGATCTGTCATGGCGTAAAATTGAAAACTTTCCCAAAAACCCCACTGACCTACCTGTACAGTAAAGGACAACACTCACAGACCAGAGTGAGCACTGGACAGGTTAACGACAGGGAGCCCTTGAAAGAGGAATCAGAAGAGAGCAACGTCAGGAAGCAGAAACTGTACTGTGTATGTGAGGTGGTGGAAATCATCATTGCTGAGGTCAGCAAACACAAGAACAAACTGTGATCTCCAAAAGAACATCTACAAAAAAGTCTCCATTGTGAAGTGACATCCTTGCTAAAATAAATGCAATGTCACGCACCTCCTAAAGAAGTCATCAAAGAAATAAAAATGTAGCATGACATGAGGGGCAGGCAAAAGGCACATAGTAAGGACTCTCTGCCATTGAGCAATAACTGATTTCCACCATTGACCTCTCAGCCAACTGCGGCATTGGAGCGTGAGACAGTGCTGACATGTAGGAAGAACAAGCATCTGATAAGAAAAAGAAAAACAGATATATGGAGGCCTGATTGACTTGTCTTCTCCATGTTGTTGCTTTGCGTTTGTAGCCTGTGCTACATTAGTGTCCTTAATTTGTTATAGGATGAAAAGAAATAAAAGATTGGACCTGGATGCAAATTAAGCCCCTGGGCTGGATGATAGGCACTGTAAGGGGAAGATGCATAGAGTCAGAAAGATAGATCAGCACATATTGAGCATGACATGCACCACAATGTCAACCTCACAAATCTCATTATTATCGTGAACAGTCATGTAATGATATGTACACGTCTGCAATGGTGTTGTATGTGCACATGCACCATAATGTAGCATAACATAACATGTGTCCTTTGTCATGTATATGTTCCCTCCGAGGATTTTCTTGACACTATGGGCCTGATTCCGATGCGGTTAGGAAGACCTCCTAACGGCATTTGTCCTTTCCAAATCAGATCGGGAACGTGTCTTACCGACCGAGGGCCAGATTATGATGTGGTTAGGAACATAGGCTTCCATAGAAGTCAATGGGAGTCCAATCAAATCGTATCTGGAAGCTTCCAGATGCATCATGCTCAGTCAGTCGGACTCTCCCGATCCGAGTTGTTTGTGAACCATTTACAAACCGATTTGATCGGGAAGATTTCCAAACCGCATCAGAATCAGGCCCTAAAGATATTTACTATTACATAACATTTAAGTGTGTTGCTAGATAACATTGTTACAGACCTGTGCTTCAAAGACACTATCATGTTACACATCCTTTTTACAACCTTGACAGTGTGACCTTTTAATTACAATACAAATTGGGCAATGATAAGGTAAGATGTAACTGAAGCTTCACATCCTATCATCAGTCAGTAGGTTTGTGTGTTGAAATGCATATGAAATCATGACTATCCAGAACCATTAGGCTTCTGTAGACGCGGTATCACATAACCTCCCAAAGACATCGCTGTACCTGGACCAGTGATAAGGCCATATAATGATTAATCCTGTTGTTAGACTACCAAAAATAATCATCTCATGAACAACAAAAGCCGCACCTATTACCTGTATGCAGACAGAATATTGAGTTGGAAATGTCGACTTACACAAAAATCGAGTTGGAAATATTGTGACACAGAAATATTGACAGCAAGAATATCGTGGTCAACTTTAAGGTAAGAAATATAGTTAAAAATAAATATCAAAGCCATTAATATCATTTGCAAAGATATAGTTGTTTAAAATATCGATTTTTTAATTAGTGTTATGTATTTTAAGTGTATGTGATCTATTTTTTGTATAAGTATTGTTTTTGTTTTTTAATATGTGTTAAATTTTTAGTAGTTATCAATTTTATTTTAATTAGATTTTGAATTGTTTAGTTCTGTAGCGGGTTGTCGGTTTATAGGGGAATAGGGTGGGAAGTAATTTAATTATAATAAACTAATGATTATTTTGTAATTAGTAATATTTATTAAAATTAGATTTTATAGTGTTAATTGTAGGAAGTAATTTATTATAAATGAATTATTCATTGGTTGTTAATTATTATTAATTAATTAATTGGTAATTATGGTAATTGTGTTCTTTTTTTAGGAGCGGGTTGTGGGGTTTATAGGGGTAAAGGGTGAGAAGTAATTTAATTACCATAAATTAATAATTTAAAAAAAAATATTAATATTTATTCAATCTAGATTTTATAGTGCTAATTGTAGGAAGTAATTCATTATTAAGTCGTTATTAATTCGTTGTTAATTATTATTAATTAATTAATTAATTTGTAATTAATTATGTTAACTGTGTAATTTGTTTAGGAGTGGGTTGTGAGGTGCATGGGGTAAAGGGTGGGAAGTTATTTATTTTTAAATAATTAATAATTATTTGTTAATGCTAATATATGGGAATTGTTTAATTAATTTTAGATGTGAGTTGTGGGGTTGATAGTGGTAAAGGGTGGGAAGTAATTTATTCTTCATTAATTATTAAGTAGTTGTGAATTTATATCAATTTATTTTAAAATTAATTATGGAAATTGTATAATGATTTTTAGGTATGGGTTGTGGGCTTCATAGGGGCAAAGAGTGGAAAGTAATTTATGTTTAATTAATTAATAATTAGTTGATAATATTAACTCAATTGATAATTAATTAGGGTCATTATTTTTTTTGGGTGTGAGTTTTGGTTTTATCGGTGTAACGTTTGGGGATACATTAATTTGTATCTGTTTTAATTATGATGGTACATTTTTTTTTTAGATGGGTGTTGTGAATTGTGAGGTGTTATAGGGTAGGAAATAGAAATGATTACATTTATGTAATAATTAATGTTTTTGTTTATAAATAATTTCTAATTTAAAAAAGTTATTTGTTTGTAAAGTCTTTTAAAATGTATTTAATATAATATTTCTAAGTATTTGTCATATGTATTTAACATTATAATATGTTTCTATTTTTTAGGTTTTTAAAAAATATTTTTACATTGTTTTTCATTTTATTTTATTATTTTTATATTTTTTGCTGGTGATATCTTGTTTATTTTTATGTTTGAACTGACTGTAGTGGGAATATTCATTTTTACCCCTCCGCTATCCAACTCCTTCACTATTGTTGCACTAACTGCAGTGGGAATAGTTATTTTTATTCCTCTGCTATCCAACACTTTCCCTACTGTTGCACTCGCTGGAGTGAGAATAGTAATTTTTAACCCTGCGCTATCCAACACTTTCCCTACTGTTGCACTCACTGGAGTGGGAATAGTAATTTGTACCCCTCTGTTATCCAACACTTTCCCTACTGTTGCACTCACTGGAGTATGAATAGTATTTTTTACCCCTCCGCTATCCAACACTTTCCCTACTGTTGCACTCACTTGAGGGGGGAATAGTAATTGTTACCCCTCTGCTATGAAGCACTTTCCCTACTGTTGCACTCACTGGAGTGGGAATAGTAATTTTTACCCCTCCGCTATCCAACACTTTACCTACTATTGCACTAATTGAAGTGGAAAATGTAAGTTTAAAGACTTTTAAATAGTTTAATGTTTTAATTTATAATATGTTTTTATTAGATTTTATTTTATTGGTGTATGTGTATTTATACATATATATTTATTTGTATATTTTCATATATACAATTATAAAATAAATTTAAAAAAAATAGTTTATTAATTGTGTTCAAGCAAATATATATAAATTAAATGTTATATGTGTATGTTTAATTTTTTTAAATTACATTTGTTATATTGGTTTAAATGTATATTACATAAATTTTTTTAAGTTAATTTTATTATTTAATATATATAATATTATTGTTATACATAGATTAAAATCGATATTTTATACAACTATATTTTTTACATCGATATATTTTTCTATATTTTTGTACTTACCATTATAAATATAGGATGTCGATATTTTTGACTTCGATATTTATAACTCGATATTTGTGTATGGGGATATTTTGGGGGTCGATATTCTATCAGTGAACCACCAAAACCTTCAAGTGCAGCATCTGCTTCAGTGAAAGGGAAAGAGGGGGCACTAGTCAGATTGTCTACAGAGCACCAACAGCATCTAATCGATTCTTAGACTAGAATCACACAGTTTCAGGAACATACCTCAAATGTTGGTGTTGATGACTTTGCCAGCTTTATTGATGGCTTGATGGAATTAAAAACAGATGGGAACCAACGTACTGCAACATCTTCATGATGCGTAGCGCTGGGGGTACGCACCGTACATACACGGGTGGGGGTACGACTCGAACGTACACGGGTGTACATACAGGGGGGTTCGACTCGAACGTACACGGGCGGTTCGACTCGAACGTACACGGGGGGGGGTTCGACTCGAACATACACGGGGGGGTTCGACTCGAACGTACACGGGGGGGTTCGACTCGAACGTACACGGGGGGGTTCGACTCGAACGTACACGGGGGGGTTCGACTCGAACGTACACGGGGGGTTTGACTCGAACGTACACGGGGGGGTTCGACTCGAACGTACACGGGGGGTTCGACTCGAACGTACACGGGGGGGTTCGACTCGAACGTACACAGGGGTTTCGACTCGAACGTACACGGGGGGGTTCGACTCGAACGTACATGGGGGGGTTCGACTCGAACGTACACGGGGGGTTCGACTCAAACGTACACGGGGGGTACGACTCGAACGTACACGGGGGGGTTCGACTCGAACGTACACGGGGGGCTCGACTCGAACGTACACGGGGGGTACGACTCGAACGTACACGGGGGTTCGACTCGAACGTACACGGGGGGTTCGACTCGAACATACACGGGGGGTACGACTCGAACGTACACGGGGGGTTCGACTCGAACGTACACGGGGGGTTCGACTCGAACGTACACGGGGGGGTACGACTCGAACGTACACGGGGGGGTTCGACTCGAACGTACACGGGTGTACATACACGGGGGGGTCGGCGCGTACATACGGGGCCTGGGGGGGTCGGCGCGTACGTACGGGGGCTGGGGGGGGTACGGTGCATACGTACGGGGGCTGGGGGGGGGTCGGCGCGTACGTACGGGGGCTGGGGGGGTCGGCGCGTACGTACGGGGGCTGGGGGGGGGGTCGGCGCGTATGCGGGCACGTCTCCATGGTTGCTATGGGAGTTCGGTGCGGACGGTGTTTTTTCCATCCGGTTGTAACCTCGGACGCACGGGATGGATCGTGATTCCGCGGTCGGACTTCACCTTTCACATTTGTACGGTAAATCGTACGAGGACGTGTCGGACACATTTTCCGACCCGAGGACGTGTGGGGAATGATTCCCAATGCGGTTCGTATGGACTTTTTACCATGCAAATCGTGATTGCCAGTTCGTACGGCACTTGTACGATTCGTACGGTAAAAAGACCGGATACGAGTCGCACGGGGAAATTTTTTACAGGATCGTAATCGGCACCTATGTCTGCAATATCAAAGCTTCCTTCTGGACACTCAGGCCATCATTAAGAACTGTCTCAAAATCTAATTTCGGATGTTACCAGTCGAACAGTGACGGCCCGTGTAGGGCGTTTTACCGGGGCTGTGACGTGGCGCAGAGGAGGGGCAGGGTGGGGGGTTGCAAAATGCGGCAAATGGACGATTTCAGGTAAGTTACGAAAAAAAATATTAAAACGAATTTCGTTGCGCGCGCTGCATCGCACTTGGCGATGCAGCGCGCGCAACAAAATTAGTTTCATTAATTTTTTTCGTAACTTACCTGAACTCGGCCGTATGCCGCATTTTGCAACCCCCCACCCTGCCCCTCCTCTGCGCCACGTCACCGCCCCGGTAAAACGCCCTACACGGGCCGTCACTGCAGTCGAATAGGTAGTACAAGTGATGTGGAAACTCCACATACCCAATGATTGTCCTTGGATGTTTGTGCTTCAATAAGCAGCAGAATTGTTTAGGTGGAAAATTAACAGGGGTGATGCAGTGCTCACCAGAGATGGTTTGGTGAGAGCACTCTCAGTAAACAGTATCACAAACGGCTGAATTCTCCACAGGGGAGATGAACCGGCAACAGGTGAATTCAGTGACATGAAGAAGAAACCGAGTGAAGTTTTCTGTGCCCCAACAAGCCAAACATCAGTTTGACTTGGAGGTCTAGGATAGAGGCAAAAAGAACAGATGATGGGCGGAATGCTTCACAAATTAAAAACAAAAAGAACAACTCATGGACAGAATGCTCAACAATTTCAAACATTCTCCCCAGTACAGAGATCTGGACCTAAATCCATCGTTTTTTTGCTCCCCATGCCATGCCAGTTTGAACCCAGCCATATGCAAAAAAGTCTTAAACCTGCTCCCCATGGGAACTGCCAGGTCAAGTCCTCCCTGGACTGGAAACAAGCATCCTGGGACTGGTTTTGGGGTATCACCCCTCATCAGTCAGGCTAGCTTGACTCCAGTGGCATGGAGAGCATGGGACCCATGTCTGGGCATACCCGTCCTACTTGCGGTGACAAAAAGAAAAATTGATGGACAGAATGCTGAACAATGTCAAACTTTCTCCCAAGTACAGAGATCTGAGCCTACATCCATCGTTTTTTTGCTCCCCATGCCATTTCAATTTAAACCCAGCCATATGCAAATCAGTCTTGACCCTCCTCTCCATGGAAACAGTCCAGCCCAAACTGCCAGGCTAGGTCCTCCTTAGACCAGACCGGTTTTGGGGTATCACCCCTCATCAGTCGGGCTAACTTGAATGCGTTGGCATAGCAAGCACAGGACCCACGTCTGGGCATACCCTTCCAACTTAGGGTGACGAATGCAAAAAGAAAAGATGATGGACGGAATGCTGAACAAATCAAACATTCACTTCCAGGCACAGATCTGGGTTAAATCCATCGTCCCAGGATGCTTGCTTCCGGTCCAGGGAAGACATGGCATGGTAGTTCAGGCTGGACTGTTCCCATGAGTCAAGACTGATTGCATATGGCTGGGTCCAAACTGGGTTGGCGTGAGAATCAAAATAATGATGAATTAAATCCAGATCTGTGACTTGGGGTGAGTGAGTGAAAAATTTTAACACTGTCCATTTATTTTGTGATGTTAAATTGGGTTGTTGGTTGAGGGCGGTGGAAGCCCCATTCAGACAACAGCCACAATCCTTGCCAGAGTGAACCACAAAAGTCACTAAATTAACCTGTGGTTAACCCTCTGGTAGCTTGGCACAAAGCAATTAGGCTTAATTTAGAGGCAATGTACAAAGTATTTATGCAGCACACAAACAGCAATAAAGGGAAAACACAACGCAAGAAAAATCCCAACCTAATTTAGAAAAAAAGAGTACATTGTAATATAGAAAATTATACCAGAACAACAAAACACAAATCAGTAGATCTGGAGCTATTCAAACAAGTTGTAGGTTGAAATAACACCTAAAAGCACAAAGTGCAAATCACGGTCATCTGCTCATGCTGGAACAGAGGAAAGTCAGAAGTTCAGGACAACCATGATGGCGCACGTACCAGATACAGGGACCAAGTAAGTCCTGCCAAAAAATGTACCTTCTCAAAGTCCGGCACAAAGAGTTCCATTTATGGAGAAGGCTGTGAGTAGCAGGCAAAGTGTTGTGGATGGTCGTCTCTATAGCGCGAAGAGCAGGCCTGCCTCGCTGATGGTCATTACTGTAATATGAAGATCCAGTTGGGGGTGCCAGACAATCCTTGCTGGAGCTTCGTGTTGACAGTCACTGCAGGCTATAGTTGCTGTAGCGCAAAGTGCCGATCTCATATTGCCAGATGTCGCTGTAGTGGGAAGAGTCTGGTACACCGTAGGTCACGTTGTCGGTCATCGTGGACAGGAAAGTCTTGGTGCAAACAGACCCATTTGCAGTTGTAAACAGCCCAAAACCTCAGTATTTCTTGTTTTCTTGTAGAGATGTGCACTCTGATGCTAGGCAATGGTACAGGACGTGGGAAGGCACCTCTTAGAGATCAGGTACTCGCTGTAGCAGAGGTCAGCAAAGCAGCTCAGGTAGGTCCAGTTGCATGTTCTGGCAGGTCCAGTGCAGCAGGTCACCTGGGCAACTATAGGCAGGACTCTGGAGCTTGACGTGTCCCTGTAGCTCAGAACAGGAAGTCAGCCAACTGAACCTTGGAGGCCCTCAGATTGCCTGGGATGAAGAAGCAGGTCCGGTCTTCTTTCCTATGGATCAGGGCAGACCTCAAGCAGCAGGACAGTCCTCTGGGGGACAATGCAGGCCTCAAGCAGGAGGGCTGCCCTCTGGGGAGCAAGGCAGTCAACAAGCAGCAGGGCAGTCCTCGGGTGAATAATGCGGCCATAAGCAGCAGGGTAGTCCTCTGGGGAACAAGGCAGGCCTCAATCATCAGGGCAGTCCTCTGGCGAACAAGGCAGTCCTTTCTCTTGTATTGTACAAGAATGTATTGATGAGTGGCTCTGTGGGTACAATATTTAAACCTGGTGCCAGCCTTTGAAGTGGAGGAATTCCATATACTGCCCCCACATCTGGTTCTGGAAATTTCCTCCCTCCCCCTGTCCAGGCTTCAAGAAGTCTGGGGTGACGAAAGACTAGTGTCAGGTTCCTGTGTGTGTGCAGGAGGCAAAGCCCTTTGGCTGGGGACAGGTCTAACTCTAACCATCCTGACAGGATGGCCCATCCTGTACACACCTAATCCCCTTTGTGTCACTGGAAGGAATACTCAAAAGCCAACAGCAGAGCCATTCACAGTCATGTGACCCAGGACACTGGCAGGAGGCACAAATGGTAGGACAAGAAAATACTGTCTGAAAGTGTAATTTTCAGAATTGTGACTTAAAATCTGACTTTTTCAATAAAGAGGATTTTAAATTACAGTTCATTGGAGTGGAAACGGCATATCCCTAGCTGCTCCTAAACAAACGTTATCACTTATTAGGTGTAATAAGGGCACCCAGTGTTAGTCAATGGGAGAGATAGGCTTTGAGCAGTGAAAACTGACTTTAGGTGTCTTTCATTGCAAAGACATGTAAAACTTAGACCCACATTTCCTACCTTTTTAAATAAAATGCACTCTTCCCTTTGAACCGTCAGGGCCTCCTTTAGAGTGGTTTATATGTAAACCATTAAGTTTTAGGCCTGGCAAAATGTTTATGCTAGGTGCAACTGGCAGTTTAAATGTGCACTACAGGCTGCAGTGGCAGGCCTGAGGCATGTTTTATAAAGCTACTTTTGTGTCTGGCACAATGAGAGCAGCAGGCCCACTAGTAGTATTTAATTTACAGGTCCTGTGTACCTCTACATTTACTAGAGACTTATATGTAAATTAAATGTACCAGTCAGGTATATGCCAATTGTACCATGTTTTAGGGAGAGAGAAATCTTGTTAGCAGGGTAAAAGTGCACAGAGTCCTAACAAAAATGACTTCAGAAACAGAGGGCAAAAATATGGGGGAAACCCTGCAAAAAGGGCCATGTCTAACAATAATGGATACATATACTTAAAATTAATGTCAATGCTTATATTTTTAATAATTATTATTTAAATTAATTAATCTGATATCACTATTGATAAAGTAAATACATTTAAGTGAATTGACATTTATATTTAATTTATTTTCAGCATATATCAATTTGTTTATAATTATATAATTTATTTCTAATTACACCTCTCTGGCCCCTAAAAAGACCCTACTGACATTACTATATAAATATAAACTAATACACACATGGGGGACTAGAAACAATGCTCACAAACTTACCTGTTAAGTAAAGTAGTCCTGATGTAAACTGCAGCAATGTTAATGGTACGCCCAATTTAATGACTCCCGATGTAATCAACCACAGTGTGTAAGAATTGGCATTCCTCACATTACACGCATTGCGGACAACACATTATGGTGCCGATTCCGATCCTGTAAAACCCGGGTACAAATGGTCGTACGGAGCGTTTTCTCCGTACGACTCGTACCCGGGAATTCCACCGTACAAACCAGCAAGTACGATTCGTACAGAAATACCATTTCCGTACGAATCGTAAAAAACACTGTACGGCTAAAAAATACATACAATTCCGATCCTGGACAGCGCGTACGCGACGTCCGCACGGAGTCAGGCAGCGTTTTACGGACCAGCAAGTACAATTCGTACCTACAGCACTCCTCACGGCTATATTTTTACGGGAGCCAAAAAGCGCCGGAAAAGCTAAGTACGCTGCGATGCATGAGGAAGAGGGGGCCCGCTACACGACGTACACGCCATCACCCACATCGTATGTGTCATCCTGTATGGTGCGTACCCCAACATTGCATATGTACGGCCCGTACCCCCCACCCCCCATATGTACGGTGCGTACCCCCCACCCCCGTATGTATGGCGCGTACCACCCAACCCCTGTATGTACGGCGCATACCCCCCACCGCCCCGTATGTGCGGCCCGTACCCCCCACCCCCGTATGTACGGCGCGTTCCCCCCACCCGCGTATGTTCGCACCATACCCCAGGCGTACCCCCCACCCGTGTATGTCCACACCGTACCCCAGGCATACCCCCACCCGCGTATGTTCGCACTGTACCCCAGGCGTACCCCCCACCCGCATATGTTCGCACCGTACCCCAGGCGTACCCTAATCGTCGTGTATGTACGGTCCATACATACGCGAGGATTGGGGTATGCCTGGGGTACGGTGCGAACATATGTGGGGGGGTACGGTGCGAACATACGCGGGTGGGGGGTACGCGCCGTACATACGGGGGTGGGGGGTACGCACCGTACTTACGTGGGTGGGGGCTACGTGCCATACATACAGGGGGTGGGGGTACGGTGCGGACGTACGTGGGAGGGGTGGGAGGCTGGGGGGGGGCCATACGACTCGTACCCCGGGCACAAGTGTACTCGGGGTAGGGCTCGTACAAAGTTTGCTCCGTACGGAGCCTTTTCCATGCGCTTTTGTTTTCGGACGGGCGGTGCGGATCGTGCTTGCGCGCTCAGACTTCAGTTTTACGATTTGTATGTAAAACTGTCAGGGGACGTCTCGTAGACTTTTCCCGAGGCGATTCTTATGTATTTTTCACGTACGAATCGTACTTCGCCGTTTGTACGGGACTTGTACGATTCGTACGTAAAAAAATACGGATACGAGTCGTACGGGGAAAAAAAACCAGGATCGGAGTCGACCCCTATATGTAATGTGGACAACATGCATCGCATTCACATACCGGGAAGTACCAATCCAACGTACCAATATTTCTAGTTTGCAATGATGCAGGGCTGCTGCTAGCTTTTCCCTGAGAAATGTTGAATAACAATGTTATTCTTCATTTGTGGGTCATTTTCCCCCTGAACATTTCAGCTGCTTTAAGCCTCTGAAACGTCTTGATGGAAAACTCAGGAGCCACGGTTTTCCTGCAGCGCAAATAGATAAATTGATCAAGTCAGTGGATTGCTGTAGTTGTTTTTTCATCACTGTCCCAGTACTATAAATCTAGCAGGGGATGAACACAGCAACTACCTCCTTTCTTTTGTCAATATAATTTGTAATGTTTGTACCAGCCACAGTTTATCTATAAACAAGAGTTATTCCATCTCCTCGCTTTGGCCTTGAACACACCTGGTATGTTATCGGTTATGGCCTTGCACACGCCCTATTTTCAAAACAAACATGAGGCGTCGTTGAGGATGTTAAATCACTCATTGCCATGCCCACTGACTGACATCATGTCCTAGGGATATACAACCGTCTAGCAAACACAGAACAGTCAACAGGAACGCATGAGAAATGACATGCTCTTCCCCCACCTCGCCCCACCCTGTTTCTCATGACTGTATTTCTATTCCGAGTATGTCTTCTTTTTTCAGCCCATGCTTTGCGCTCCTTTTCACTAGCTAAAGAAGTTAGGTTAATTATCGCTGGCCGTGCTTAGCGATAATTATATTATCGCAGGCTATCTCTGGTATTTATCGCCCTGGTAGCGCGTTATTAACAACGCGTTACTCCAGGGCGATAACAATTCCAGAGATAGCGAGGTTATCGCCCTTTTGCAGGGAACATCGGCGATGTCCCCTGCAAAAGGGCGATAACCTTGCTGATACGACCCAGGTCATATCAGCATAATCCACCCCCTATGTTAGGGATGGCTTAGTCAGGATTTTAGCAGACGTTTTCTCCAAAATCTAATGTGTGCTAAAATCATGTGGGCTGCCTTGTAAATATCGCGATGTAAACATCAGCGATATTTGCAAGGTAGTCCATCTTGGGTACCCCCAGTAACGCCCACTTTGCATCTCATTGGAGATGCAAAGTGAGGCTTTGGGGAAAAGGGTGCTAACATGCGATTATGAATGTTAGCACCCTCTTGTAAATAGGGCGCTGGTTTTATCTCCGCTTATTTGGCTTTGCAAGCCAAAAAAGCGGAGATGAAGACCTTGAAAGTATGCCCCTACGTCCCTTTCACCCCCTCCATTTGCTAAAGTATTTGACCAGGATCCTAGCCACCAATGTAGTGTAGAGAGTTACTTTCCTGTGATCCCAGGGTATGTCCCCACCTAGCACCACACAGGTGTTTCACCCTACAAGACCACAGAATATATTGCATATTTCCCTCCTCTGCTTTACAGCTCAAGTTCGAGTTTCAATATTTTCTTGCAATGCACACATTTCCCATTCCGCTAGTTAACTGCTTATTCGAAACCACTAAATTTATAATACATTTTTGTGGAGATAGAAAAAGGGCCTACTACAGAAAGCTAAATATGTTTTCCTGCAGCTATGTTCTCCCTCTAATCGTTTCGGAAACGACGAGGCAGTCATGCAGAATGCTTTCATAAATGGACCAGATGAAAAAACATGTCTGTTGGCCAATAATCAATTATAGCGTCGCAAACACACACAAAATATCTCCTTCCTCCTTCCAGAGGCAGAGCCGTGCGAGAAAAGGCGGTGGCTGGGAAAATCACCTGAACCAAACTAAGGGGCAGCTCCTCCAATTTAGTTGTGGCTTTAGTGATGGCTGGTCAGCCTCATTCAGGCCTGGACAGGGGCGTGGCTTCCATTGGGGCAGCGAGTGCGATGGCACCAGGGCCCAGAGGCCTGAGGGGCCCACTGAACCCTGTTTATTGCTCTATTTTATAATTCAAAAACCAGTCAATGTCCCATGTCCATCCTTGAACAAAGGCCCATGGCACACTGGCTATGTCCGTGGGCTTGGACTGGCCATTCCGGTGCACTGGCATTTTCCTGTTAGGCTGTGGGCTAAGGGACAGCATTCAGGGCTGGATGAGCTGCCACAACCAAACCATGAAATCTCTCATGCCCCCATTCCCGTCATGGCCTCCTGCATGGTGAGGCTGATTTGAACAATTTTGCCAGAGCTTCTTTTTGTTTCCAATCCGGCCTTCCACTTTCTGGTAATAGTGTGGCTATGTTCCCTGGGTAAAATGAAGCTGCACTGTAGCAGAAATGTTGGCTTGACTCTGTAAGTACCGCCCCTAGCATTAATGGCTCCACTTCCTGTCATAAACAGGAAGTGGAGCTTTCATCCCAAATAGTGGAAATATCTGTCATTCATGATGTCTGCATTCCCTGGTATTAATGTCTGCAACACTGGGTGGCAAAGTTGATGGAAGCAGTTCCGGGTTTAAATGACTGCAGCACAGTGCACAATAAATAGTAGAAGCACTCTGGCCCCAACTAAGACTGCAATCCACAGAATAAACAACGGCCACCTGTAAGCGACGGTACACCCTCCTGGAATATGTGGTGGAATAATCCTATCTTTGAAAAGATAAGTGAACTCTTTGGCACAATATCTCAAATGGTCATTTGTTTGGAACAAGAATTCTCTCGGGATGCGCACTAGCACAGTAGTAGTGATGGACTAAGGAATTTACGTCTTCGAGCTCAGTATTTACAAAATGCACTTTTCGTCGTAGTACAGGAGTTATGGCACATGCTTGTGTTTTTTTTCGAGCCACAATCATTCTGAAAGTAACTCTCCTGTAGACATCAGTCTCTTCTGAATTAAATCTTGTAGTAGAATTACAAAACGATTAAGTAAAGTATAAATTGGGTTTCTTAATATGCACGTAGAACAAAAAGCTTCATGGAAGTGCGGTGTTAAACGCCCCAACCGATCTCACGCTTCCTAGAAAGAATTGATGCCCACATGTGCTAAATTGGCGACTTGTGCACTGTTTTCAATCCCATAACGTGACTTTTTACAACTTTCAGATAATGTGATACATCTAAATATAAGACAAGTCCTGGGCACACGTATAAGGTATACAGTTAATACAATAATGAAATCAGTAGTCGACACTGGTGGTTCCACGAAAGTTGTTTTTATGCAAGTAATATTCGTAAAAGAAAACAACGCCAGCCGACACGTGTTTCGTCAACAGGTCACTACCTGTGACTCTTCAGGGCTGATAAGTGTGCTTGCGTGTATCGATGAACCGTTGATAATTCCAACCCGGTTTACGGGTAAAATCAAGAGCCGCGTTTGGGGCAGTCAAAATCTATGATTATCTCACGGGCGAATGGGAGGATCTAAATATGGCTGTCACTCAGGATTGCCTATGCAGCACAGGGAATTGG
This sequence comes from Triturus cristatus, assembly GCF_964204655.1. Classification (NCBI taxonomy): domain Eukaryota; kingdom Metazoa; phylum Chordata; class Amphibia; order Caudata; family Salamandridae; genus Triturus; species Triturus cristatus. Next base: position 404,746,685 of record NC_140593.1, read on the forward strand.
GATCCTTGAAGAGTTGTAGTAAGTGCCTCACTGTCCCTTGTCCAAACAGCACCAAGGAAACCCCTAAATGTGTGGCCTTGATTTCTGGACAAGTCACAGTCACTCTCGCCCAGTCTCACTCACATAGACCTGAGATTTAGCTATGCATGCAAAACATTTCATTATACGCACAGGATTTTACTTAAAGGGGATAGTGCATGTTTTTCAGATTTTCTCATGGACTGAGGAGCTGAGGCGGTACTTACAATAAAAGGAGTGCGCCGAATTTCTAAGAGCAACACATTGACCTCATCCTAGAGCTTAGTGAATGGGACCTTCCACTGACTCTGGCAGTTTGACCTATGCAGCGAGTCTTAATACCCAACCTTAACACAACAACCTCCCGTTAACCGTTCAATCTGTCTTCATCAAACAACCGCTCAATGAGATATTATAGACAGCTGGTCACAAACGCAATCTTGCCATGCCCTTGGCTTTCACTGAGACTTGGGAGGGAGAAAGTCAGATTCAGGATTAGATTTAGATCTAGGATTAAAATAAGGGGTACACTTATGGTTTCTTATTACATGTATTGTTGGAACTGTAGTTAGAATTATGTCAGATACTAAGGGGCAGATTTCAAAAATTTGAAGCAGCGCAACGCAGCAAGACAACTTGCTGCGCTGTAACATGTGAAGACACAGGAATATGCCATATTTACTAAAATATGGTGCATTTCTGCTCTCTCTCTGCACTGGCGCACTAGTGGCTGCCAAGTGCCAATTCGGGCACCCTTCCACCCTTGCACCCTGCATTGCAGGCAGGATTGTTGTTTTGCAGGAAGAGGGATCTTCCTGCACAGAAACAACCCTCTGAGGCTTTTTCCTCTTTCTACGTGTGCTGCAGATTGCAGCACACATAGAAACAGGAAAGAATGAGGAGAAATAAACATACACATAGAAACAGGAAAGAATGAGGAGAAAAAAACATACACATAGAAACAGGAAAGAATGAGGAGAAATAAACATACACATAGAAACAGGAAAGAATGAGGAAAAAAAACATACACATAGCAACAGGAAAGAATGAGGAGAAATAAACATACACATAGAAACAGGAAAGAATGAGGAGAAATAAACATACACATAGAAACAGGAAAGAATGAGGAGAAATAAACATACTCTCCGCGCTAAACCTCCCATGAGAAGGCATATCATTTTGATACATTCCCAGGTTTACTATTGTTGGTAAATCTGTGAATGAGCCAAACACCATGGGTGCATGCATGCAAAACTCACACTCCGCCCAATGAACACCTTCCCAGGGCAGAGTAACGCTAGGCAGCGACTTGCAACGCCTTGCTTTACTCCAGATATCCTATGCCACGCAGAGGCATGCAAGATGGCTCTGCGTCGCATAGTAAATCTCACTTAAAGGGCTTGTATTGCCCTTGTGTCACCTTGTGTGACACAAGAACATCACAAGCCATTGATAAATCTGGCCCTAATGACATATCCTTTTACTCTTGTAAGCATATCCCATTATGCTTAGAAACATTTGCCGCTCGCCTCATCAAACTTAGATCCCTCCCCCATGAGCCTTACCAGGACCAACCCCAGTTTCTTTAAAAAATGGAACAGGTTAACCAGTATTTAATCACTCCTGCGTGACAGACGAGGTTTATATGGGAAGGTCTCAAAAATGTTTTTTATAACTGTGAGTGAACATGCATCGTAAGTCCCCTGTGATGTAGGGCGTGTGCATTCATATGAATCCCAAATGTTAGCGGTTTATTGAAGGCTCAGTTGACAATCGGCTAACAATAGGACACTTTATGCCAGTTTAAGGACCTGCTGGTGCTTAGCAGGTTTCCAAATTGTTATTGTCTTGGTTGCTATGAATTATTTGACTACTGGGTGTAAAACAGATTAGCACACCACCCACACCACCCCAACTGAGGTCCTTCTACACACACTCCTGTTGTAATATTTTAGATTTTGGGGTGCACCATACATCCTTATTTGACTGATATGTTTTGTGAGTGCAGCAATATTTACAGTACCGACATACAGAGGAAGACCTCACAAATTTCACAATTGGGGTAAAAATGTGATCACAGTTTTCACTTACTGAGTCTTAATGAATTGTTACTGCCCATGCAACTTTAATTTTATCATAATTTCGGGTTTAGTTTTCCCTTTTAAATTGCCTACAGCCTTTCTCTTAACACTGATCACTGCGCCACTTCACTTTTTTTGCCCCCAATCAATTGACTAAATTTATTTTGAAAATTCAAATGAAAGTATGTCAATACTCATTACAGGGCACATTGTGCCCTTTTTTTCTTTACCTTTTTCTAACTTAGATTACATCAGTATTGGTTAATTTAAAATAATTTTGAGCATTTTTTACTTAAGAGACCTAGCTTGATCTTTCTTACAGTTCACCGAGTTACCTGTCTGGATATAGTGTTGGGCTTTATGTAGATGGACAGTTTATACCAGTGGCATGCCAAATATTCTTGAAAAGTTTTAAAGGTATTGGAATATCCGGGCAGGCATTCTTACATCTCTTTGAGCTGCAGAAAGTAAATTGATCAAAGTCAGATGACACAGTTTGGGGACAAGTTGGAAGAGTCACTAAAATATTAACCAACAATAAAAAACAATTGCTGAAGTTCAAGGAAAGAACTCAGCAGTTGACGACATTACTTCAGTTTGCATTGATGTGAAAGAGGGCAAAGGAGTGAGATGGAAGAAGAGTTTCAGTTTGACAAAAAATGTTAGTGAGAATGTCAAATGTTTTGCTAAACATTCAGGGGCCGATTCCGATCCTGTATTTTTTTTCCCGTATGACTCGTATCCGTATTTTTTTACGTACGAATCGTACAAGTACCGTACAAACAGTGAAGTACGATTCGTACGGGAAAAATACATACGAATCGCCTCGGGAAAAGTCTACAAGACGTCCCCGGACAGTGTTACGTACGAGTCGTAAAACTGAAGTCCGAGCGCACAAGTACGATCCGTACCCGCGTTCCGAATGCACAAGCGTATGGAAAACGTCCCGTACGGAGCGAACTGTGTACAACCCCTACCCCGGGTACACATGTGCCCGAGGTATGAGTCGTACGGCCCCCCCAGCCCCGTATGTACGCGCCATACCTCCACCCCAGCCCCGTATGTACGCGCCGTACCCCCAGCCCCGTATGTACGCGCCGTACCCCCACCCCCCATATGTACATGCCATACCCCCAGCCCCGTATGTACGCGCCATACCCCCACCCCCGTATGTACGCATCATACCCCCAGCCCCGTATGTACGCGCCGTACCCCCAGCGCGTAGCGGCGCGTACATACAGGGCTGGGGTGGGGGTACGGCGCGAACATACGGGGCTGGGGTGGGGGTACGGCGTGTACATACGGGGGTGGGGGGTACAGTCCATACATATGCAATGTTGGGGTACGCACCGTACATGATGACACGTACGATGTGGGTGATGGCATGTACGGCGCGTACGGGCCCCCTTTTCCTTGTGCATCGCGGCGTACTTTTTGGCTCTCGTAAAAATATAGCCGTGCGGAGTGCTGTGGGTACGAATCGTACTTGCTGGTCCATAAAACGCTGCCTGACTCCGTGCGGACGTCGCGTACGCGCTGTCCAGGATCGGAATTGTATGTATTTTTTAGCCGTACGGTGTTTTGTACGATTCGTACAGAAATGGTATTTCTGTACGAATCGTACTTGCTGGTTTGGTGGAATTCCCGGGTACAAGTTGTATGGAGAAAACGCTCCATACAACCATTTGTACCCAGGTTTTACAGGATCGGAATCGGTACCTCAATGTCCAAAATGAATACTGGCTCAAATTAAGCACTGCTTCCTACTTGTGGTGCATCACACAGAGCAGGGTAGTGTAGCTCCATTTACTGAGGCCCACGGACAGATTTTCAGGATACCCGCTTGAGAAAAATGTGTATAAAGGTCATCTAATGGAAGTGATTTGCAAAGTGGGTAATTTAAATATCTGGCATGGCACCTCCAGGAAACACTGGTCAGTTTATAACAAAGGACAGTCTAGGCCATGCAAACCCATGGGCACCACTGTATGGTTGCAGGTGTCAGCCACACATAAACTACAGCACTAGGGTATTGTCCTTCTTAAATCTTGTTTAGGAATTGTTTCGAAAAAATAATATTGCTTCTCTTCTCAACTGATCCATACCTCTAAGAAAAGTATAGTCACGTGGTGGATTTAAACTTAAACAAATAAGATCTTTTGACTTGTACAGTAGGTCCTTAACTGAAGCAGCCCAGTGAATGCATACCACATACTATATTTAAAAACATATTTTACCCTACCTTTTGTTTGACATCAGCAAGGAGCGCCTTTATCACTGCTTGCGTGTTAAACGCAAAATGTTGTCCGAATACTTAGTTGACATCTAGTAGAAATACAAACTATGCTGCAATATTTACCATAACGCATTACATTAAATATTTGAATAAAAATACCCACGGGTGACGGGTCAAATATTGTGTTCTGGCCTTGCCGCAGCACATAGGGCGGCTGTAGTAGCAACACTGCCACCTTGTGGCAGACAGCAGTATCTAGCTGTCCACAGCTGTGCATAATACAGTGGACCAGGCTGAGGGGACAAACATGTTGCTTGCTTGCTAAACATTACACTCAAGGGTCTTCAGCTCTGCGACTCAGCCCTCCTAAATACAGGGGAACCAATCAGCTGCCTAGAAAACGTAACCACTGCCTTTAATAGTGATATATTTATGTTTTTAGAAATACAGTCTCAGAGAGAGAAACATGCCCATGCGACCAATCTCATGAAATGTGCCAAAGCCTTTTGGCCAAAAATTGCCATTAATGTTTCTTACGTAATTTTCCTTCCAAGGTACTGCACATGTTATATGTAAACAGTTCTTAATCGAAAACAACAAATGGGCAACTCCCTTGAAATAAGGATAAGAAAGGATTGCCAGGAGGTGGCTGGACGATGTTTGCAATGAGTCACGAGGTCACTGTTGGATCAACAACACTGCTGTGGAAACTCATAAACTGGAGGTGACAGGCTAAAGGGGCGGGTCCTATGAGGCCTGGAGTCCTAAGAGGATAGCGCTATGAAGTGCAGAGAGAACGACAGTGAGCTGTGCCCCAAAGAAAAAGAAATTACTCCAGATATGGTTACTGAATTTTGTGGTGCTCACCGAGTGGCCAACTGCCACTAAACCATACATTTAAACAGAAAAACATCACATAAGAAGAAGCGCTCAATAAACAGTTCGAACATTTTACCTATAGCATTCCAGTTTACTATAATATAAACTACACTCCTATAAAAGTACCAGTAGTCAAAAATGTTTTGCATTTAGTCCATTAATATTGAACAGTACAAGTCCCAAGCATTTTCTTCAATTGCAGTTCCTTGTTTTGAAGATCACACAATGTTGTTTGCATGTACATTGCACAGGAGAGGCCAACAGAACAATTGAATTTAAAGGACAGAAGCATTCACCGCCAGTACACCAGTCAATGAAAAAACCTTTTTTTATTGCAAATCCAGTCTAAAAGAAACAGCCCAGCCAATACGTTTCATCCCACACAGGCTGAAATGGTACATAAACACATAAATTACCATCGCATCATATATACATGAATACGTCTGTGCATACAAATACACTGATACATTTACGCATATTCTTAAAATTAACTTAGCCATACATTCAATTTTGTATTACAGTAACTCCATCTAATTTCCTACTGCTTTAATCCATTGCCCCTGCTGTGAAATAAATCCACCACTCCCAAAGATATTCAATGCATTACATAAAACGTATACATTATCATCAAATACCCATGATTAGCTATATTGGGGATTGAGGCATCACAAACTTGGATTCCATCATGTAAATCAATATTTCATAGAGCAATTTCACCATTTAGGTATTCTTACATTAAACTGTTAAACCTCTATAGTCTCTCATTCCACATGTTGTGTATTGTTGTTTCATTACTATTTAACATTTAAAGCATACCCTACTTAATATTCGCCTATTTCAGTACTAAAAGGACACCGGCTTTCAGTCAGGTACGAGTGAAAAACACTGTACGTCTCCTGCAATTGGTGCAGTAGTGTCTACAATACACGTTTGAATTGTCACTGACCAAAATCCATGGTCCAACACTATGGGCCTGATTTAGAACTTGGCGGGACTCCCGTCGTCCGTCCATGGCGGCAGTTGCAAGTACTCTGTCGAGCTCACGGAGTCCCACCTGCCGTATTTAGATGTGGGCTGGCTGAACTGCTGTCCGCATCACCAGATTGTCTTCCATCACGTAAGCGGACACCTCCATCGACGTTGCAGACTCCTCTACTGTCTAATAGGACTTTGTCTCCGTCAGGTCGGCAGTCAGCACCGATCCTATTTAGATTTCCCCATTGTGCTGGCATTGTCCTAGCGGCAGCTTCCTGACAGAGTGAGTCCCTGGTAGAGTGGGGACTGGTAAGTACTTCTTCTTAATGTGACACTACGCATATATGTTGTGTTTACTTCAGAAATATATGTAGGTAATGTGTTATGCTCCTTTTTTACATATAGCATAGCACACAAACAACATACACACACTAGTGAATGTACACCCACAGCAACTACAAGCACAACACCCGCAACCACCACAACAAACAATTTTTTTTAAGTGTTATTACAGCCCTGTTTATTTTATACTGATAAGTTGTAAAATGAATATTACTGCATTATACATAAGAAAAACATTGCACGTAAGAACAATGTAACAATACAGGAGGCAAAAGCAAATGTTAACACACGATTCATAGTAAAGACAAATGAAAAAGAAGGTTACCTTACCGGTGGCAACAGAGTTGATTAGCATCATGGTCAAGTAGTTTCAGCGAAGGAAGGACCCGGATAATGGAGTTCAGGATGGTAACGGAAGTGGAAAAAAGAGAAAAGGGTACGTTTCTACCTCATTTCCTTTGATTCATCCAACTGTGGAAATATGGATTTTTATGGTCGGTTATGTCCCCTATCTTGGACCCCAACGGTTTCATGTATAAATCACAAGTACATGTATGTTCCCTCCAATTCCAGTTATGAAGACGCAAACACATGTGCGTCCACCGTCAACATGTCCTCTTTCAGATCCGCCATGAATGGGCCGGATATTCTATTCCTAAGTATAAAAGGCCACCGGCTTTATATGGTTCACTTTCCACATTTCTACAGATTCAGGCGAATAGACCCTGATTCTGCCACCAAGCCTTTTCTTGCCTTCTGCCTCTGAAAGCTCCAGTCTGAGCCTGCATCTGTGACCATGAACTTTGTCTTACTCCCTGCGCGGCTAACGGTGCCTGATCCAGCCCGTCGCCTGCCAAAACTGTATTTCACCTTCGAGATTATCTCCTTCGCTTCTCATCCGATGCATTCCTGTCTAGTAGTTTAGGTAAACATTCCTCCAACTACCGTGCAAAGGACCAGGCCTCGCTGTCCTCATGCAAGTAATTCATAGCCCTGTTACCATGGAATATTCCTACCCCCTCGCATCTAGTGTAGACACTTAGACGCTTGTACACGCACTAACAGTCAGTATAGTCAGTATAGAATAAGATTCTATCCTAAGAGACCTCTCTTTTTGGATAACACAGTTCTTTAAACATAGGATATTAGATATGATTTGGGATTAGGTTGACATAACCCCAGACTTTTGTCTCCACATGTAGAGCTAAATGTCAAGCCCCTTCACCCTCTCGTTGCACGTCAATCACACGTCATGCGGCTGCGCGCGCATCTCTGCCAACTATTTCTGCTGACATTGCAGGATTCTCTTATGGATCCACCCACTCATGACATCATGTATGATGACGTTTATTAAATTACGCCCTCTCTTAGTTACGTATGCACCTTTATCAGCTGTTACGCCTCTTGCATCTGCTTTACTGTAATGTATTTTCTATAAAACTGCCTATCTGTCAATAATATATGTTCCTTCCTTCCTGAACTTTCGTGGTGATGGAATAGAAGGCCCATAATTCGAATTATGTTCCTTTGTATAGGAATAAAGCCCGTTCCGAATCTCTAAATACCACGGATTCTGCCTCTTATTTTACTGAGCTATTCTTATTAATTTTCCGCATCAAATTAAGTACCGGTAATTAAATTATTTACCACATAAATGGCGCCCGAATAGGGACACTTTCTCATCTCACGCGCCGGAGGTGCGTTGCAGACCCGGTCTCCTGCCACAGCTGGACGGACAACAACGCGTACCCACAGGATTTCCTGTATCTCCCTCCTGCCGAGCGGGGGTAACTGAGGCTGCGATCAACACCCAGACGAGGCGGTGAGAAGTGCGAAGTATCCCGACCAGAGCCTAGCTGAGAGAGCAAGATCCGAGGTATACAGAGGCCCACCAGGTTCCGAAGTTCCGAAGTTTCGAGTCGAGTCCAGTCCGGTCCAAGTCCAGTTCAGTTCAGTTCCGAGGCCTTCCGTTCCGAGCTACCCGGTGAGTACCATTGCCGGGGAGGCGTTCTGACGTGCACATAGGTTGTGCCGGTCAAGACGGGTTTGGGTACACAAATCCGGTCTGCACTGTTTCAGCAGTGTATCTGTACTGTTTAGCAGTATATCTAGTATGTCTAGTATAAAATTCAGAATTACCTAGTTAGTGCCGAGTATTATGCTTAGTGACTAGTTCCCTAAATGGCCATCATTGTTGTTCATTAAATGTTAAATGTTAAATGTTTTAAATACGTTCTGCATATTGTGGTGTGAATGACTGTTCATTATTGTGTTCTGTTGTATTAAACGTGTTCAAAATTAGGTATCAGATCAGTTCTCAATATGCCGCTCTTTTCGAAATTAAGACAGATCAAAACTAGAAAAGGGGTACTCGAAGAAGCTGTTCCCATTCCTCCTAGGGACACTCCAGGGTACTTCATGTATCATAAACATGGCCTAGACGCCATATTATTTCTTGATTTATGGGTAGACTACACCAAGGAATTACCAGAAAGTCAGAGGTGGCCCGCAGCTGGGACCTGGGATGCAGATTGCATCATGAAAGTAGAGGAAGAATTATGGAAAAAGAAAGCTAGACAATCACAGAAAGATGCCATTGAATTATGGCGTAAAGAATCATATAGACGTACAGAAAAAGCACTCAGATAGGAAGAGAAAAGTAAGGAGAATTCAAATAAAGTCCGAGAAAATCTATTAATTGAAGAAGGTACCCGAGCAAAATCAGAACAAGTAGACAGACAAAGAAATGCCCTTATGAATGGTATGTATCCTCTTCTGGCCGAAGGGTTACCTAAGGCTACTCTGGAGATACCCAAAGACTTGCCACCTCCATTGTTTCCGATAAAAGCACATCCCAAAGGGCATCCCAGAACCGCAGAAGATGTTTTCCTTTCCTCCTATTTAGACGACGCAGCTCCCGAGTATGCTAATACTGCACCACATAGACCGCCTGCCGAGGGGGTTCAACGCCAAGACCCTCCGTCTGTACCTCCGCAACAACAAACTCCGACACAAGTTCCGGCAAGCACATCTGTTTCTACAGCTGTACCCACACCTATGGTTGCTATATCACGTTCAACGAATCCTTTCCCATCCAGCACCCCAGGCGGTGCTACAGGAGGTACAACAAACATTTTTTCCACGCCACCCAGAGTAAATAAACTTTCCTTTCAAGAATTAGCCCACCAACGTACGCCCAAACTAGTAACTCCCGACATGCTTAAGGAACTTCTAGTAGATTGTAGATATGACCCTGTGCCCGGCAAAGAGGACGAAATGCTGCTGGCATCATTACGTATCCGACGAGCTGCAATATATTTAGGGAGGCTACCAGGAATGACTACACATTTAGAAAATATATACCACTTTGTCCAGTCAGGGCGAGATTCTGAAAGTATTAATAGAGCCATGGAGTACCAGAAAGTGGAGATACAGGGGGAACTGTTACGTTTCCTCATAAATTGTGTGATCAGAAATCAAGACCGACCAGGGGTAAATCCGGAAGAAATGCGAATTCTTACCACATGGAGTCGGAATATATCAGAGGGGAGACATGATAAACTACTAAGTATAGTAGCTATGTGCCGAAAGATCCGCAAAGAAGTAGAACGAATACACGAAGAGAGATTAGCGGTAGACCAGCCTGAACAAAACGAGGAGGAGGAAGAATTGGAACTGCCCACAGGACAGTTAGAAACCATGGCCTATGTAGGTAGAGGAAGATCTTGTAATAATACTAGATGCTTTACTGATCCGATACGTCCGATACGTCCAGTTAATAACAGAGATTTCCAAACCCCTATAATAAATATAAGGTCCCCCGAACATTCGTTCCAAGCCGCTGACAAATTACTTCGAGAACGAAGGGGTTATCATATACTAGATTCTATGGACGAACAAGAATTAGCCAGGTCAGCCGTTCACTGGGTTGACAGTCCCGGAAAATATAGTGATGATACACTAGCGCACACGTTTTTGAACCTCACCCCAGATGAACAGCGTTTAGCTGGTATCTACATGATTCAACAACTCCTTATATTATATAAAAGCCAACACTCCGATCCTGGTCCCTTACCTGATATATTAACTGAATTACTCACGAATAAATGGAGAGGTTCAGGTACTGAGTTAATTAGAGAAATACTAGAATCCAGAAAGCAGTACATTCTTTTTGTATGCCCCGAACATGTCTCACTGCCCATCAAGGAAAGAACGACGTATTATATGGATAGACAGAATCCCTTACGCGAAGTCCACCCGATAAAAGGTGAGGACAATCAGTTTAAACGTGTGTTTGTATACACACCCATATCTAAAATGGAACTATTAGAAATGAAGAAAGTGGTACCCAGTCATGACAAAGACCCAGCGGGTTTCCACCGTGAAATTAAAGACATGTTGCTCATGGGAGAGTATACCTATCCCGACATTATGAAAATATTAAAGGTATTAATGCCTGCGGGCATTTATGAAAAACTCAAAGAAAAGGATTGGGAGGTGGGAGACCAAAAGATAGATTGGACAGCATTAGAAAACGAAGAAACAGCTCGAGGTCCAGGTTTAGGGCTTGGGGAAAAGACCAAAATACTACCAGGTTTATTAGTACAGGTACTGCCACGTTTATTAACTACGAAAAAGGAAGACTGGGGTGCAATCTCAGCCTGTAAACAAAAGAAAGATGAAGACACTAGTGATTTTTATGCCCGATTCGAAAAATGTTTTGGTATAAATAGTGGAATAAAAGCAAGTAGCGAATCATATCCACATCTGTTTGTGACAAAATTAGTTGAAAATGCCCTGCCCCAAGTTAAGAATAGAGTATTGAAATTCGAAAGTACCTGGCAAGGTAATACCCCATCACAGATGCTACAGATGCTACAGTACCATCACAATAGAATTAGAGAGGAACAAGAACATGAACAAAGACGCATGAAAGACACGAAAATGAAAATGCTAGTTTCCCAGACAGTTCCAGCTGACGGTCATAAAAAGGGTATGACACAGTCCAGTGTTTCAGCAGGTTCTGCAAAAGGGACATGCAACTATTGTAAACAGCCAGGTCATTATGTACACGATTGTCCAGTTTTAAAACATAATATCGCCATAGGTAATACAAAAGAAAGACCACGGCCACTTAGACAGGATCAGAACCAACAAGGAGCCCCGCAGCATGCACAGGCCATGCCAGCTCCGCAACAGTCTATGCCAGCTCCACCACCGCAGCCTATTGCTGCCACACCAACAACGACACGACAGATGTACCAGACTGCACAGTATGACTACCCCGATTATCAACGATACTCATGAAACAGCCTAGAGAGGGAAGTTGGCTTACCCCTTATCGAGGTCCCTGTAGATCAAGAAGGACCTTATGTACACAGTGAACTATTAGGCCAGGATAGAAAATTTTTACTTGATACAGGGGCAAGCCGAACAACCATAAAACGTAGTGAAGTTCCAGGGGCACCCCTCTCAGGCTCACAGAATATTTCCCTTGGTTTTTCAGGAAAACCTATCATTAACGAAGTATCACAGCCTCTTCCACTTACGATTGGTCCCTTGACACGAACTACAGATTTATTGCTCACTAAATCATGTCCAGAAAACCTGTTAGGTATAAAAACATTGAAAGCTCTAGGAGCTATAATATGTTGCTCTCCGGAAGGAGTAAGATTGTTTTTACGTGATTTCAAAGGGCACTATGTGTCCCGAGACATGGATCACCGACTGCAGACTTTACCCACACATTTATGGGCGCAAGGCCCTACAGATGTTGGTTGCATGAACATTACACCATATCAAGTCACACTAAAGAAAGGAGTGGTACTACCACGAATGCGACAATACAAGTTACCCCCAGATGCTGTAGTGGCTTTACTGCAAATCATTGACGAGCTTATTACCCAAGGAGTGGTTGTGGAAACCGACTCCAATGTATGTAATTCCCCGATAATTCCGATTCTTAAACGAACTGATCCAAAAGCCCCGCCAGTATATCGATTGGTTATTGATCTGCGCAAATTAAATAAATGTATTGTACCACAATACCCCGTAGTCCCAGACATTTCTTCATTACTGACAGCCATTGATTCCGAAGCAACATTCTTTACTGTAATTGATCTCAAGAATGCCTTTTTCAGCGTCCCAATAGATCCGGAAAGCCAATACTTGTTCGGATTTAGTTTAAATGGACGAAGCTTTAAATTCACACGCGCACCTCAAGGATTCACAGAAAGCCCCAGCATCTATAGCCAAGCACTGAAACGAGAACTTGACAGTATCCACATGCCAGTCAACACTGCCCTGCTTCAATATGTCGATGATCTGCTGATCACCGCCCGAAGCGAAACTGAATGTGAAAAAGCTTCACTGACGGTTTTACAATTTTTGGCCGAAAAGGTGCACAAGGTGTCCCCTTCTAAGCTGCAATTCTGTGTCCAGCGAGTTGTTTACCTTGGGCACTCGCTGTCCAAGGAGGGAAGGCAGCTTACATCCGACCGCATCCAGTTAATCGCTAACATGCCAATACCCAAGACACAAAAGGAGGTACGGGCTTTTATAGGCCTCACTTCATATTGTAGGCAGTGGATCCCTCAATATGCATTTCTAGCAAAACCGCTCATCCAGTTGACAACACAGGAGGCAGCCATATCGACTGTCCTCCCTTGGACTCAAGAACATACACACGCCTTTGAAAGCCTAAAGAAAGCTTTATGTCAAGCACCTGTTTTAGCAACACCATGTTACAATAAACATTTCACGCTCTTTGTTACAGAACGCGAAGGTACTGCTTTGTCAGTACTCACTCAGGAACAAGCAGGATCACAAAAACCATGTGCTTATTTCTCTAGTACATTAGATCCAGTAGCTCAGGCACTTCCAGCGTGCCTGAAATCAGTGGCAGCAACAGCTTTAGCAATCAGACAAAGCGATGCCATAGTGTTAGGACACAAACTGACAGTACAAGTACCACACGCAGTAGAAGTTCTCTTGAACCGCACACAGACACAACACTTGACTATAGCAAGACTTACCGGTTACGAATTAACATTGTTTCAGCCACATATAGAAATCAGACGTTGTAATACGTTAAATCCTGCCACACTTTTGCCAGTAAACGGAACAGACCCACTAGCACATGATTGTATTGAAGTTATTACTATCACGACGAAACCCAGACAAGACTTGACAGACGTCCCATTGTCAGATCCAGACCTGACGTTGTATGTAGATGGTTCATGTATGAGAACAAGTACAGGAGAGCTAGTGGCCGCGTATGCAGTTACAACAGACACTGAAGTCATTGAAACATATTGCATAAATACCTTGTCAGCTCAAGCAGCAGAGCTCATCGCTCTGACACAAGCCTGTATTCAAGCCACAAATAAGAAAGTCAACATATACACTGATTCACGTTATGCATTCGGAGTTGTACATGACTTCGGCGTGCTGTGGCGAGAGAGAGGTTATTTAACTTCTCACGGTGCCCACATTCAGCACGGACCCCTCATTCATGCCTTATTAGATGCAATACATCTACCCACTGCAATATCAATTATGAAATGTAAAGCTCATACGAAAGTTACTGATATCATTTCCCAAGGCAATGACCTAGCTGACAGAACAGCTAAACATACTGCTCAGAATCAAACTCACACATCTGACATGACAAAGACAATAGTTCTGACACCAACACATTGCATGACGGTTAAGGATCCCGCTCTTGACGTAATTGACATACAGACACATGCTACACCAGATGAAATAAAGAAATGGACTGAATTAGGAGGGATCCAAACGAATCAAGGATGGATGACGAAGGAGAAGTCTGTATGGTTTCTTCCCGACTCAATGGTCCAAGTCATCATTAATACAATACATAGTCCAGCGCACCTAGGAGAAAAGGCTATGCTAGACAGCATTCAACACATTTGGTTCAACAAACATTTACGAGCAGCAGCTAAACAAAAAGTTCGTACCTGTATGATCTGTTGTCAGTTTAACCCAGGTAAAAGCATTCCCGTAGAACAGGGTGGATTTCAACCTCCTAATCATGCTTTTGAAGTCCTCCAGATGGATTATATCCAGATGGAACGATGTCGAGGATTCAAATATGTTCTCGTAGTTGTCTGTGCTCTTTCCCGTTGGACAGAAGCATACCCGGTCTCAGATTACACTGCCCCGACTACTGCCAAACAGTTGGTTCGAGAATTCTTCCCACGGTACGGTTTACCACGTGTTGTCTACTCAGATAACGGCCAGCCGTTCTCATCCGAACTAATGAAACACGTTTCACTTTTGTTAGGCTATCAATGGAGATTTCACTGTGTCCGACACCCCGAGGCAGCAGGTCTCGTGGAACGACATAATCAAACTCTGAAAATTAGATTGTCCAAAATATGTAGAGAGAAGGGTGTCGATTGGGTAATAGCCTTACCAGTTGCACTCTTTTACATGAGAATGGTAGCGCACTCTCGAACAGGGCTATCCCCGTATGAGGTGATCTTCGGTAGACCACCAAATATGTGGGGGACGCCTATACCTCGTAAAATAACTGACGTTGACTGTAATATGCTGACAGATTACCTGGCTTCCTTGATGTCTGCACTACAATCTTGTCGTTCACAGGTAGCTGCAGCCTTTCCCGACAACACCGAGGTGAAACCCCATGACGTAGTTCCCGGGGACCTGGTGTTAGTGCGGAATTTTGACCGGAAGACTCAGCTGGATCCTAGGTGGAAATCGCCTCAACTTGTACTACTCACCACGAGGACAGCCGTGAAGATCGAAGGTCGCAAAGGATGGGTACATTCAAGTCATATCAAGAAATTTCATGGACTACCGTCTGATGTAAACGTTACACCTCGCGTGTCTTCACCGATTGACTCAAAGCTTCCTTTGGTTGAGCAATCGAACTCAGAACTATATAGACTAAAATTGAGGTCCAGTCAGTCAGACAATTTGATTGTTTAAGTCCTCTCCAAGGTGAATCGGTTGAATTTGTCTCTGACATGTATCCTCTGGACCGGAATAGAGAAAGAAATAATCAAATGCTGCTCAAGAAGCAAGCGTATTGTAAATCATTTCGTAGTCATTGTACAGTAACATTATTAATTTTGTTTTTTCTAAGTCTTTTGATCATCATTGTCAGCATCCTATTGCACATGTATTACCCTATTCCTAAGCATGCTTATAAAATAACTGCAGAACATTCTTTTAGTGAATTACCCCCGCATGAGTTGTCCTATAGATTTGCGCTGCGCAATAACACTTTTATTAGTATGTTACATCATTCCCATCAGACTAGCAATGCTACAAATTGTTGGATATGTGGCCGACTCCCTCCCTATCAGAACTATAAGGGAGTTTTGTCCCTCTTTCCCTATCCGTTCACACACAATGGCTCCTGTGGAGCATGGTTTAGTTTAATTAATTCCTTAGATTCAAACTCAGTAGCTTATCAAGACAACTGGGTATGGGGAAACCTGAACTTAGTTTTGCTTAAAGTCTGCTACCCTAACAAGGAGGGACTTCCCAAAAGAACAGGAACTGATCTAGAAAATGAAGTATATGGATTAGGTAATTTTACACTTAATCTCATGATCCTGAACGTTGAATCTGAAGCTACACCCATATTGCCCGCCATGTCGGTATTCCCAGTAAAAGGGGAACTATGTATAAGAAAGAATGGCTCCATACACATGGGCCATAGTAAATGCACCACTGTGATAAAATTCAGTGATCAAGGCAAGTCTACATTTAGAGCTTCTCGTCATTCCTACTTTATATGTGGCCAGACCGCATATATACGCCTACCTCTAGATTGGGATGGTACCTGTTATATAGCATTCCTCCTACCACCTGTTTTCCTAGCTCCTCCTGATTATCATAGAAATACTCATTTAGTACACAATAGACAGCAGAGAGATCTCCCAATCGTCGATTACACTGAAACAGCATGGGAAAAATACACAGATTTCAATAAAGGTTTCTTCCCCTATATAGGTACAGTCACTAATAGTAAGTTGATACGTAGATTAACCAGAACCCTTGAAGCAGTAGTGAACGAAACTATTTCCGCCTTAGGCAATTTAACAGAAGAACAGTCTGCTATGCGGATTGTTGTGCTTCAGAATCGTCTTGTCCTTGACGTCATCCTGGCCGATAGGGGCGGAGCTTGTAGGGTCATCGGATCAAGTTGTTGCATTTTCATACCAGAAAATTCACCGTCAGTATATAAAGCCATAACCCGCCTTCATAAGATTGTAAGCCAGATACACCAGAGTCCAGGCACCTGGACTTGGTCCGGTTGGTTCTGGGGCGTGTTGTCAGCCTGGGGATGGAGAATTCTATCCTTCCTAGGTATTGGCTTTCTCATACTATTCAGTTGCTGCTTATGTCTACAATGTGGGCCAGCGATTTGTGGTCTGTGTGCCACCTCGTGTATCCCACATCCAAGTTTTCGTTCGAGATCCCGGAAGAAGAAAGAAGAACAAATGATGTTATATGAACAGATCGATGGATTGATGAAGATTGATATCTCCTAAGGGCCAGTAGGGGACAAGGAGGGAATGTGGAAATATGGATTTTTATGGTCGGTTATGTCCCCTATCTTGGACCCCAACGGTTTCATGTATAAATCACAAGTACATGTATGTTCCCTCCAATTCCAGTTATGAAGACGCAAACACATGTGCGTCCACCGTCAACATGTCCTCTTTCAGATCCGCCATGAATGGGCCGGATATTCTATTCCTAAGTATAAAAGGCCACCGGCTTTATATGGTTCACTTTCCACATTTCTACAGATTCAGGCGAATAGGCCCTGATTCTGCCACCAAGCCTTTTCTTGCCTTCTGCTTCTGAAAGCTCCAGTCTGAGCCTGCATCTGTGACCATGAACTTTGTCTTACTCCCTGCGCGGCTAACGGTGCCTGATCCAGCCCGTCGCCTGCCAAAACTGTATTTCTCCTTCGAGATTATCTCCTTCGCTCCTCATCCGATGCATTCCTGTCTAGTAGTTTAGGTAAACATTCCTCCAACTACCGTGCAAAGGACCAGGCCTCGCTGTCCTCATGCAAGTAATTCATAGCCCTGTTACCATGGAATATTCCTACCCCCTCGCATCTAGTGTAGACACTTAGACGCTTGTACACGCACTAACAGTCAGTATAGTCAGTATAGAATAAGATTCTATCCTAAGAGACCTCTCTTTTTGGATAACACAGTTCTTTAAACATAGGATATTAGATATGATTTGGGATTAGGTTGACATAACCCCAGACTTTTGTCTCCACATGTAGAGCTAAATGTCAAGCCCCTTCACCCTCTCGTTGCACGTCAATCACACGTCATGCGGCTGCGCGCGCATCTCTGCCAACTATTTCTGCTGACATTGCAGGATTCTCTTATGGATCCACCCACTCATGACATCATGTATGATGACGTTTATTAAATTACGCCCTCTCTTAGTTACGTATGCACCTTTATCAGCTGTTACGCCTCTTGCATCTGCTTTACTGTAATGTATTTTCTATAAAACTGCCTATCTGTCAATAATATATGTTCCTTCCTTCCTGAACTTTCGTGGTGATGGAATAGAAGGCCCATAATTCGAATTATGTTCCTTTGTATAGGAATAAAGCCCGTTCCGAATCTCTAAATACCACGGATTCTGCCTCTTATTTTACTGAGCTATTCTTATTAATTTTCCGCATCAAATTAAGTACCGGTAATTAAATTATTTACCACACAACTCAAGTTTAGAGGCCAGCGGTAATCTTGACCGAACTCCATCGAGTGGGAGAAACATTCTGGTGGAGACAGCGGCACTTAGGTGGACTACCGTCCATAGGCCTGCCAACTTCTAAATAGAGCGGGCGAACCGCCAAGTAGACAGGTGGTGAAACAGCCGGAAAAGTGACGACGGGACCAGATCTGCCAATATCTAAATCTGGCCCTATATCTCTATAAGGATTCAAAGACACCATGACACTTGTTTTAAGTGATGCAATTATCAGGATCCTACTATTTCAGAAGTTTGTATTTCCTATATTTGGTATAGGTGGCCACAACATTTTCTTCATGTTGTGACCAGCAAAACAGCTCACTTTGTCTGGTGTTGGTCCTGCAGCACCAAATTGATCCATGGGGAAAAAAGCTCCCTCTGCCAATCAAATCACTTTATTTTTTATAAGACATATCTCAATAAACCGTCCAGGTAGACCTACTTTTTAACCCCTTCTTCACCACCTCAAGTGCCTCTCTAAACACAAATTCGGTGAAACGACTGAAAAGAGTTACACCAAAGAATATGTAAAATTCTAACTTTCTGCCAAATTTGGTGCAATTTCTTTCAGCCATTTCTTCTGCATCACTTCCTAAAGTTTCCTATAGGAATTAACTAGGGAAAATTATTTTTTGGAACCCAACCTTTTTCTCAGCCCCCGTTTGACTGCTCACTCTGAAATGTTCCAAGATGGGACTGAGGTGGATAAACTTATTTTTGGAAGGTATGTGAAGATTTGTCAATCGCACCAAAGTTGTTAGCAAAACAAAAAACGCTCTTCCTGGGAAACTGTAACCTAACCATAACTACACTGCGGTGACCACCACTGTGTAATATCTATCTATCTATCTATCTATCTATCTATCTATCTATCTATCTATCTATCTATCTATCTATCTATCTATCTATCTATCTATCTATCTATCTATCTACTATCTCTCTATCTGTTCTTTTGTTTTCCAAAACTCCTTGCAGAGTTGTACTAGTGCAGAATGTGTGAACTGCACTGCCCACAATATTAGAACCCAAACTCATTCTAAAAGCAAAGAACCACGTACACTCCAATAGCTCAGTTGCAAAATTTACTGCAGACCCAGCAAAACTAACGCGGTTTAGGGGTACCTTCTATACCACAAATTGACTTAACATCATGTGACATAAAATATTGTATATGATCATAGAAAGAGACAACATCTGACTCCAGAGAACTTTGGCAGTCGTTACGCTTATAAATTCAAATGGAGTATGTTATTCCAATGTTTGCTACACTCTAATTTTTTTTGTTTTTTTAAAACTCAAATGATTTTCCATTTTTTTGCAGGACTTTCATATTATAAATATATTCTTTTTGTATCAGGACACCTCATTCTAAAAAACAATTCTATTAGCATCAATGAGGCGACCTCTGAACAACTCCTTCATATAGAATATAAATATTCTGTTGCAACACAGAGTAAAAGTACTGTAATATATACTCAACAAACTGTTAATGGCAAGGTTGGCTACCTCAATCAATCATAAGGGTCAAGTCTTTACCCTTGCTTAATAGGAATATGTATAATGCTCAACTACAAGCTTACCAAGACCATTTAACAGACCACCCAAGCCGTCAATCACATAACGTTGGGTGGACTTTCAGTATTCTTCTGGTGGGTGTACAATGCTGTGCACATATGAACATGTGCTGCCTGAAGTTCACACGTGCTGTATAGTGGGTCACCTTGCCTTGATTTGGGCATAATGTGATGTTAGAGTGTTTGTGAAAGTGAGATAAGTGCCACCTAACAGGTCACTGGCTTAGAGATTTGGGCTTTTTTTCCTGGAAGTTGTGTACCAACAATAAAATGCGTGATAAAATGCCAATGTGGTCTGTGTGAGGCAGGATACTTAGTCACCCTTATACTCCTGTCTCTTTTTTTCAGTGTCTACTGCTGATCAGGCGTCAAATGGATTGGGATCACAAAAGAACCCTGACAGTCCAGCGGAAGGTAAGAAGTGTATGTCAATAGCTGGTCCTCACTGCCTTCAAGTTGGACAATCATAAGACAATGTTGTCCCATATGACTGTGTGTACTTAATAGTCGGCATGGGATGCAGATAAACTCAAGTTACTGTCATTGGTTACTTACCAATGCCCTCTCTGAGCAGTATCATGTAGCAGCAGTTGTGAACACTCCACACCCCACATTACACTATTCAGATGCTTGCATTGACCAAATCTGTAAAGGACTATGTTGAGAGACACAGTGACATGGTGTGCACTTCAAAGCACATATGTACATGTCTAACCTTCAACATGCATCGCTTTTGTGTGTCTCGGCGTTTTTGATAAGCTTTCTCTCATTTAGGGGTCTTTTAGGATGGCGGTCGGAAAATCACTCTGACCACCATGGTTGCGGGAAAACACCGCCCTCTAGGACCGCAACATAACCGCTGGTCTAATTAGTATGCTCCACAGTTGAAATCCGACCGCGGCAGTACGATCGCGGCATTTAACAATGTGGTGGTTGCTGCTGCCAGCAGCACACCCGCAATGTCCAAAAAAGCATGTCAGCATATCCCTGCACTGCGTGGCAGGCACTGCACAGTGCCTGCCACCTGGTACAGGGACATGTAGGGGGTAAGGCTGGCTACCGCCGACAACATAATCATGCCGGTGGAGCCTGACCCTGACCATTTTAGCAGTCAAGCTCCGCACACCAAGCAAGCATGCGGACTGTTACCGGCGGAAAAGTGGTGGGCAGAAAATCTCACTGCCGCGGTCATCATCGCCATGCTAATGGGACCGGCGGTTTTCTGGGTTGCGATCGCGGGCGGATGACCGCCACCGGCCTGGCGGTTGCCACCGCTGGCCAGGTGGCGGCCATCCGACCACCATCCTAATGGACCCCTTAGTGTCCCTCTCACGCACTAGCTGGATTTCATTAAATATTTTTCATAATTCAATTTTGCCACATGGTGACACTGAAGAGAACTACTTTATATGGCGTTATCCTTCCTGCTTTGGTGAAAAGCTAGTACTGCAGCGGGCCCTTTCATCGGGCTGTGTGGGATAAGAATGCCTCACTAAATAAGTAGAAATAACTCAATATTTCTTAACTGCGCAGTTAAATAAGCAATCATGCAACACCCGAGGGAGTCAGGAGAGGAGCCATTGTTCTGTACATATGATTTTTATTCCACGTTGTATTTATCAAGCTCATGCTTTTATTGCGTTCGTCAGAGTGAGCTTTTAAAAGAAAGTGATACAGAGTACATTGCAAACATGGGACAAGTGAAACAGGTGCAATAACTGTACCACCACCACCAGCACCAGCACCAGTCATTACAAATATAACAAGCACTGGCAAAGGCAATAGTTTGGGCTTGCATTTTGAGATCTTCTCAAAATATCTAAAATGTCAATTGAAAAAATAAAACTAACAAGCATTGAAAAAGTCAATTGGTTTGGACACTAAAACGCTGAGCTGTTAAAGAAAATACATTCTTAAATGGCCGCTGATGAACATGCATGCATTGTCATGACACATGCTTTCACTAGTCGTGGCACACTAGTGAATACTTTGGCATTGTTAATTCTGTAGTATGGCGGACAAAGATTTTTGTGTAGTAAACTAAAAGTAAAAAAAGTTAAAGTGACAGTGTGCTTCAGTGCTAAAAAAAGGAACTAAGCAGCACTATAGCACTTTGCAGCTAGAGGCCACTCATAATTTTTTTTTTTTAAACGAGCAATAAAATAAATACATGAAATAATTGTTGATGGGCAGTGGGTCAGGGCAGGACAGAGAGCTAAGTTGGGAACAGGATGAAGAGGAGAACATGGAACATCAGGGAACATCTGGGAGCATGGGAAAGAGGTGAGAAAATACAGAGCGTGCAGTGGCAGATGAAATAAGCGAACAAGACACCAGAGAAACGCATCTAATACCATGTAGTATGAAATTTAAAGGAAAAATAATCCCATCAAGGCTGAATGGATACAACTCATCTGTTAAGCACACTGTGAGACGGAAATGATCCTAGGTAGGAACAAGTAAGAAAATAGAGAAAAGAGCTATCAAATCGAGATCAGGTACCTGATACAGACAACAAAGCAAGCGGTCATAAGCAAGGGGTGACCCAAAGCCCACTCTAAGTATATGTTATGTGTTGAAGACAATAGGTCTGCCAATAGACAGCTAAAGCTGCCTGTAGCCAAGACCTAAACATTATTCCTCTCTGTATATAGGTATATTTTAAAGTATTGACAGTCATACGTCTAGCAGGGAGCTGTGCTGAAATTTCAAGCCATCTCTAGCCAAGGGGTTAAATGATGGCTACAGTGATATTACACTGACTTGCCAATGGGCTTTCCAGGGTCAAGTCAGAGTAGTCATTAAGCATCAGTCATCAGCCAGAGTTGTCAAAGAAGTCACTGAAATCCATGCCCAACTCCCACCATGAAGGGAGCGGAGGCATGGATTCACAAATGGAAAGAAGCCACGCAGGAGGCAGGTATTGTGCTTGGCTGGATCCTTCTTGTGTTCCAGAGGCAGTGTTTCAACAAACTTTCTTCAGCTGCCTTCCCAATGTTCTGACTGATATGGCTCGTTTGATTGATCTGTTTGAGCTGGTGCTTTAATCAATATTCTATGTAATTTATTTCACCTCTTTAGATCTAGATATTTTGCACTGCCTGATTGTTGTTTTCAAGTTATCCTCCACTGTTGTTTTCAAGTTATCCTCCACTGTTGTTTTCATGTTATCCTCCACTGTTGTTTTCAAGTTATCCTCCACTGTTGTTTTCATGTTATCCTCCACTGCATCATAATTGTAGGCATACAGGCAAAACTAGGGCACCAGACTGACTGGCTACTATACTGACTTCGATCCATTCCAGCATTCAGAGTGACTGCTATATAAAGTCTTCACAATACCTACTGCTTTGCCTTATTATCAACTCCCCTTGCCTTTCGGGTTCCTCCGCCTCTGCCCATCCCCCAGCAGGCAGGAGCATTATGTGAACAACACCAACCACTAATCAATCTGGCCTCATTTGGAACATGATTTTCCTCACTTGCGGTGGTGATAATGTTTCTGTTAGCCAACAGGGCCATCATTTAAAAATATCCGGTAAATATGGGGAATAAGTAGTTGTAATATGGATACTGCTGTTTATTTCCACATCTTTACAAGTCTCTGCCCCGGTAACCCTTAGCGTGCAGGACCCATTGCTCAATCCACTGTATAGTTTCATGTTTTTTAATGGCAGTTACTCTAAGAGCCTGATTCACAAAGTTAAACCTACACTTTTATGTAAATTTATGATTGTTTGCTATTCACAAAAGTATTTTGCAAGTAGTATATTTACGAGTGAGGAGTCTCCGCATCAGCCGCGGTCCGTGCAGGTAACAGCGGTGGGGCGCTGGGGATGGGTGCGAGGGGATTTTGAGGGACGATTCCAAGAGAAAATTAAATAAATAAATAATTAATTTACTCTCAGCATTGTCCCTCAAAATCCCCCCTCACCCAGCCTCACCGCTGTTACCTGCACGGACCGCGGCTGCTCCGCACATAAAATATAGGACAGTCCTATCTTTTTATATTTGGAGACTCTGTAGTCGTAAAGATACTACTAGTAAAATTCCTTTGTGAATAGCAAAAAATCGTAAACATATGCATACGTCTAAGAGTACCTGGGTGAATCAGGCCTTAGTTCCGTATAATTATACCACTGTATTGGCTTCTTAACAGAGCAATGCATTTCCAGGGAGATGAGACAGAACAAACCCCTTTCTACCAAATGGCAATCGTACTTGGTGCACTGTTGTATAAAAGCACATGTTAATTTTTTTAAATAACAGCAATATGTTTCCAGTCTTTGCACACAAATATATTGCAGGACTCTCAGGCAGGGGTGTGGCCTTATGCTTGTAAGACATTGGCGCCCATACGGAGTGGCCACTGTTTTAAATTGAATAATCGAACTGCCAATACTCACCAGATTGATTCAGTGCTTAATTTGTAAAAACGAAATTCGGGCCAGAGCCCTCGTCAGGAGGCCACTGCAGCTTGCACCACCCGTTGCCCCTGCCAGAGCTGCAAATGCAAGCACTAATACACTACTAATCATCGCACTCTTAAAAGTGTGATAATTCCAGGCCCCTAAAGCTATAAAAACGGCCTGGGTGGTAGGTATTAGTCCTTTTTATTGTGTATTGAATTAATATCCAGCTCATCTTTAAATTTACAGAACCACAGCGTGGCAGACTGCAATAAGTGCCATTGTTGCCAATTAAGTGCCGGTGCTGAGTACCGGAAACCACCGTCTCAAATTAAGCACTGATTGGGGTGGGCCTTGTCGGTCCATTAAGGGCAACTCTGGAACCCTGGCTGCTAGACAGGCATTTTACAATTTCACTATTTTCTTGATGTCTCTCAAAGGGTGGCGATCCTTGAGCCAAGTAATGCATTTTGCAACAATGTTTCCACACACATTTGTAAACAAAAATGCTACAGGTTCTGAAAGGCACCATGCAAACATCTTGTTACCAGGAGCAGCTGATGACATTTCAAAGTGGTGGGCGAGCAAAGTGCCCAACTACCTACAAAAAATAAAAACACATTTTAGCTCCCTACAAAAGCCCATGCTAAAAACAAACCCCTTTCTACCAACTGGCAATCGTACTTGGTGCACTGTTGTATAAAAGCACATGTTAATTTTTTTAAATAACAGCAATATGTTTCCAGTCTTTGCACACAAATATATTGCAGGACTCTCAGGCAGGGGTGTGGCCTTATGCTTGTAAGACATTGGCGCCCATACGGAGTGGCCACTGTTTTAAATTGAATAATCGAACTGCCAATACTCACCAGATTGATTCAGTGCTTAATTTGTAAAAACGAAATTCGGGCCAGAGCCCTCGTCAGGAGGCCACTGCAGCTTGCACCACCCGTTGCCCCTGCCAGAGCTGCAAATGCAAGCACTAATACACTACTAATCATCGCACTCTTAAAAGTGTGATAATTCCAGGCCCCTAAAGCTATAAAAACGGCCTGGGTGGTAGGTATTAGTCCTTTTTATTGTGTATTGAATTAATATCCAGCTCATCTTTAAATTTACAGAACCACAGCGTGGCAGACTGCAATAAGTGCCAGTGTTGCCAATTAAGTGCCGGTGCTGAGTACCGGAAACCACCGTCTCAAATTAAGCACTGATTGGGGTGGGCCTTGTCGGTCCATTAAGGGCAACTCTGGAACCCTGGCTGCTAGACAGGCATTTTACAATTTCACTATTTTCTTGATGTCTCTCAAAGGGTGGCGATCCTTGAGCCAAGTAATGCATTTTGCAACAATGTTTCCACACACATTTGTAAACAAAAATGCTACAGGTTCTGAAAGGCACCATGCAAACATCTTGTTACCAGGAGCAGCTGATGACATTTCAAAGTGGTGGGCGAGCAAAGTGCCCAACTACCTACAAAAAATAAAAACACATTTTAGCTCCCTACAAAAGCCCATGCTAAAAACAAACTCTCCCTCAAATGTCCAAATAAAAGTGCCCCACTACCTACAATAAAACAAAAACACATTTTAGCTCCCTACAAAAGCCCATGCTAAAAAAAAACTCTCCCTCAAATGTCCAAATAAAAGTGCCCCATTACCTACAGAAAAACAAAAACACATTTTAGCTCCCTACAAAAGCCCATGCTAAAAAAAACTCTCCCTCAAAAGTCTGAATAAAAACAACCCCTCCCTCCAAAATAAAACAAACAGTACATGCATTACACATTATGGGCCAGATGTGCGAACCCGTTTGTGCATGCAAAAACATCATGAACCATGTACAAAGCCTATTAAGCGAGTCGCAATTTATTTGCGACTCGCTAAATAGGTTTTGCGACTCGGTATTTGGAAGGGGCGTTCCCTTCCAAATAGCGAGTCTCAAAACCATGTGCTAATGTTTTTCGACCGCAGTTGCAGTCACAAAACACTCGCAATTACCACCTACTTCAAGTTGGTGGTAATGCATTTGCAAATGGGAAGGGGTCCCCAGGGGACCCCTTCCCCTTTGCAAAAGCATACAAAAATATTTTTTAAGGGCAGGCAGTGGTCCAAGGGACCACTGCCTGCTCTTAAAAAATGAAACGAAAACGTTTCATTTTACTTTTTTAGGTCTCGCCTGACCCAGCGCATGCGCTGGTCTGGCAAGACTTATTGAGAGGGCTCCGAAAAATGCTACCAGGCCAGCCTGGAGCTACAGTGCATGTGCGCGGGCGCGCGCGCCACACTTTACCGCGATTGAGGGCTCCGAAAAATGCTACCAGGCCAGCCTAGAGCTACAGTGCATGTGCGCGGGCGCGCGCGCCACACTTTACCGCAATTACTTTCATTTTCGCAGCTGAAAGGCCGCTTTGATGTTTGATGGTGATCGAGATCAGTTTCACTTTCGCGGCCGCATGGCCGCTTTGCATAGCCAATAGGTCCCGCTTTTGGGACCTTATAAGTATTTAGTTATGCAACTGTTGCATGGCTAAACACTTATAAGGTCCCAAAGGCGAGACCTATTGGCTATGCCAATGCTTGTTTTAAATGCATCCCGTATTCCTTTAAGGAAAACGGGCTGCATTTTTTTTTTAAAACTGCTTTATTTCAAAGCAGTCCCAGACATGGTGGTCTGCTGAGCCCAGCAGGCCACCATCCCTGGGAGGGCCTGTCATTCCCAATGGGCTCGTAAATTGCGAGAGGCTCATTAATATTAATGAGCCTCGCAATTTGCGACCCCATTGGGAATCGCAAACAGTGTTAAACACACTGTTGTACATTTTATTTTGCGCCTCGCAATTTGTGACTCGCAATTAGTCACAAATTGCGAGGCGCAAAATAAAATGGTTGTACATCTGGCCCCAAATTAATTAAATAAAACAAAATTCTACTTACCGCGGGCTCCGCGTCCTCACTGTCCTTCCGACTTGTACTTGTTCTCCACCAGCTGTCTAAGACAGCTGGGTTGAGAGCTTCAAAGTGTGCATGTCACTCAGGCCGCAAAGTGACATGCACACTTGGAAGTGCATGGCCATGACTATTCCAGTCCTTCTGCTCACAATCGGCAGCAGAGGACAGTCAGGACACGCCCTTCTGGCTCGGGGCAGTCTGGCGCCTGCGGTGTACCTTGGTTAAAAATAAAATGGCAATGAAATAATTTAATTTCCATTTTATTTTTAACACTTCACCGCTGCAGCAACAAAAAGTTGAGTATTGCAGTGAGAATACAGTCCCATAAATGACTGTAAACTTGTCACCAGGAGACCCACATTTCCTATCATAGTCGCCTAACTACGCCAATCTTGTAGGTTTTTAACCAGATTTAGCCAAAATAACTTCTCTTGCATCTGCCAGTTCCCTTTTCTTCCCCAAACAACACTGGTACAGAGTAGCCCTTCTGTCCTACATCCACACCTCAGGCCCTTGGCAAAAGTCACTATACACCATCAACACAGTGAATGTGTAAAGTGACTTTTGTGAAAGGTTGTGCATTGGTGCTGTACACAAAACATATATACAACATATATGCATTTGTCACTTGGTGCTGATAATGTTATAGATTCCCACCATGACTCAAAATCATATTTTTCACTGTGGTGTATAAACAAGCTAATCCTGTGCATTTTAAATATGTCCCTTTGTCTTTGCCAATGCTTGTTTTCTGTAGTAGGAGATATCCTTTTTTATGTCCTTTTCCTTCGTCATTAAACGAGGTGTTATTGGGGCCGACTGACAAATAATGTGCTTATATTATGTGGAGCACGCAGAGGCTGACTGTTTGGGGCTTGGTTACTGTGAGGTCAAAGGGGCTACAGCTGCAAAGAATAACAGTGCACCACTTGACTTCCTAAATAGTTGGCAGGAGCTGAGCCCCCTCCCGCACCTGCATAGTTATTAGTTGTGTGGTAGTTGTGTGGTTTCCTACTTGACATTGAGACAGAAGCCTGCTGGGGACAACAATCTTTGATTTCCAATGTGACAGAGTACAACACCAGAGCACTAACCAACTGCTGGCATTCCTTTTTCTCTTTATGAAAAGGGTGGGAATAAAGGTAGTGCAAGAACGGCAATAAACATAGAGGCTTATTTACGAGCCCCTTGCACCGCTGGAGAGTCACTTTTTTTGACGCTCGGGCAGCGCATATTTCCAATTCATATATATGAGGCCACGTAAAGCCACTATGAGTGGCGTTGGATGTCCCCATAGATATGGAGTAAGGAAAGGCAGCGTATATCGCTGCGTCACCTCAATCTGCGCTCTGGAGGCGTACCATGTGCGTTGTGGTGGGTGTTTCCACGCAACACACATGGATTTTGACACTGCCCCAGATTTACAAGATCATGTAAACCCAGAGAAGTACCAAAACCTAGCGCTTCCTGAGGTGAGGCGTAGTGCCGTTTCTGCAGCCTTGCGCCAACGCAGGTGCCCTTGCACATGGTGCCTTTGGGGTCAGCAGGATTGTTTTTGTGCAAGAAGGGGCACCTTCCTTAACAGAAAAAAATCCTAAACTGCATTTTCCTCTTTCTATGTGTGTTGTAGAATGCAGCACACATAGAAGAAGTAAAGATATTTCTCCTCATTACGCCTCACCATGACCGTTGCATGGAAACACCCACCGCAACACCCATGGAACGCCTCCTGAAGCACAGAGTAAGGCGATGCAGCAATTTGCACTGCGTTGCCTTGCTAAACATTTATGAGGCCACTTAAAGCCACGGAGGTTGACTTTGTGTGGCTTGATAAATCTGATTCAGAGCCCTGCATCATGTATGTACCCAGGGCCGGACTGCTCGTGCCAGGCATCCGGCGTTGCCCTGGGAGACTGGAGGGGTGGGGGCCGGTTTTGTTACTGGTTGCCGGTTAGGCAGCTGTGCTGCAATATCAGCCCCCAGTACAAAAGCAAAAACAACAGTTGATGGACGGAATGCAGAACAATGTCATACATTCACCCCAGTACAGAGATCTGGGCCTAAATCCATACTTTTTGTTGCTCACCATGTCATTCCAGTTTGAACCCAGCCATATGCAAATCAGTCTTGACCCTGTGCCTCATGGGACAGTCCAGCAGTGCTTCACAGTTGCAACACCCCCATCCTTCTGGGCTGGTTCGACCAAATTGTCAGGGCTGATTTGGATTGCCAGTCCCGCCCTGCATGTACCACACTTTAGGTGGTGCAAAGGTTACGCAAGGCTCTCATAAATATTCCCTATAGTGTCAGAGCCTATCACTTCAGACAATGCTGAATGCCACCCAATTGTTACGGATTACTGCAATTGTTTGTATAATTTTACGAATCTATGCCATACCTTGACTGTAACTGTGCGATAAGCTGATGCAAGATGTATTGTATGACTAATGTTGCAACTTCAATAAACAGATTTCTAAATAAATAAATATTCCCTATAGTGCAACATGGTTCTTGCACTGCATGGTCTCTTCTGCACTTTCAGGCCGTAAACCATACGGCAATCAGTGTTTAACCAATGTGAGTCTTGTAATTTCACTTGCGCCAAACGTAGATTGAAGTTTCCGATAACGTTCATCCCTATGCAAATTAGGTGGGTTTTTTCACTTGCGCTGCTGCACTGTAAAGGGGAGGGAAGAGGTGTGGCGCTGCAGCCAGGGCGACTGACTTTGCAATCTGGGGTTCATGGTTAGATCGCCAGCGGCAGATTAGCCCAGCACCATGTGACTCTGGGCAATAGCTTGCTTAATCTTCCAGACGGCCCCCAGCGCCTAGAGACGCTTACGGGTGATTGTTCGCGCTTTAGAAATGTGGAATTTGTTGGGTTTTTTTTAAGCAGTATTGCAACGGCAACATGTCTCGAGAGCTGTAAAAACAACAAATTCCATTCACAAGATCAGATTCTTCGTAATATGCCTACAACAAGTACTGTGGGTTTCTGAACCTTCAATGCCACACCACTTTTTTTTTTTAAGTAAGCTTTATTTCTACTAATAACATTTTATAGTTATGCTTACATTGTACAGGCTATTTGTTTGACCTCTCAATATAAAATAATAAGCCCTGGACATTTTCCAAACGTGTATTCATTGTTGAACATTTCTTTGTGTTCACCTGCATGGGATGCTTCAACAAAAGAAGTTCATGGGTCGTGTGTTTTTTTTCTGGTGCTCAATACCTGCTTTACGGCCTTGAGGGAACTTTGCACACCACGAGCCAGGTAATTTTGCAAAGTAAAGGTATAAAATGCAGATATAATCTCTGTGACCTCTGGATGCTGTTAGTAAGAGCCCCATTAAACCAAGCCTTTCATTAGCTCTTACTTTTTCCCATTTAAATTCAAAGGGATCCGCTACCTTTGATCACCGGAGCACTCCACAGTTACTCACAAACAGGCCTCTCAATGCAGGTAGCAATGGGATTACAAGGATCTAAACATTAATTTAAGAAATTAGAAGATTGGTACCTACCATTACTAAAATGGCTGGACAGTTGTGTAGCTGGACTTGTGCACTGAATTCCATGGTTTACCACCACAACCACATGAAGGGGTTTGATTACAATATGATTCATGCAGCACAAAATTGAAAAAATAGTTTAGTAGTGAATGCGGGACGCTTCTACCTTGATTTATCCATTCATTATCTATAGCTTATTTTCGAAGCAATGTGAGAAGCAAGTATGTTATTACTTTCTGATCGAAATAAAGTGACATAGAAGCTCAGTAATTGGATGTTCATGTATAGATTGTGGGGTGCTTAGGCATCATTTCAGTATGGCTCACAGCGGAATAGTGAATTCTCCACTTTGTAACAACGGTAGCAGCATGGGGCAATTTAAGCATATGTGGCCCAGTTGTTTGACAAACAGATAAAGTTAAGAGAAAAAATATCAGAAAGAAAGGGGATTTCACTCAGCCCTATTACCTAGCTAATACCTACTGTGGCCATTTGTGACAATTGAATTGTACTGTATTGTATTAAGTTCTTATATAGCGCGAACAGCCACCCCACGGGTATCCTGGCGCTTAGACTTGAAGATAACCACCACAAGAGCAGACCAGATTGACGGTGGAAAGGTCTAATGTTCAGCCCTTGGGAATAGCCAGGTTTTCAGACTCTTCCTGAAGCCAATCAGGGAATTGGCCTGTCTGATGTTCTGGGGCAGCTCGTTCCATAGACGTGCGGCAGCCACACTGAAAGCTCTACCACCCATCCCGGAATGCTTAAATGCCGGCCACATTTGATTGGTACATTCAGTCACCTGCCTGCCCATCTCTTACAACCTCCCCTAGACAGAAAAGTGTTCCTGGATCATGACCGTACCTTTTAGGGCCACAAAAGTGCCAAGGGTCAGAACTACTGTCCTTGACAAATTATACTATGTAACAATCTATCGGGTATCCCATATCCTGTATGCTTCTCCATGTCTGTTCTTCTCAGCACCAAATCTTACTTGCCATCACCCATCCTCATACAGTCTATCATATGAATTTCGTCGGCATTCTCTCAACAAAACTCCACCACCATCACCCAAACACGTTGGCTCACTCACATTTAAAATGATAACCCCCCGCTAAGTGGACCGAAGGCTGCTAATTTAGTTTGAACACAATTACTCTTAACAGTAGCCTAATCACTCTCTAGGATAACCCATTGTAGCTCAATTTGATTTCCAGGCTTATTACTCCAATGATCTATTAATTCAGTATGTATAGCTAATGATGCTTTTTCACAGCACTTCCCCCACTAATCTTTCATGTATCAGCATCACAACTGTGGCCTGTGCCAATTAGCATTGAGACATCAAGTCACAACCTCCTTCATCTACCAGCACCAATTTCCACACCTAGCCCAGTCCCACCCTCATCTAGCACTTTGAAAGTTTGCCACCATGCAGACCACCGTTAGAAAAATCATGGGTCATATTTTGGAGCATCTTCTTCAAGTTTCCACCTACCATGTCCAAAAATGCATAAAGAGATTAAAAAGAACTAACTTAAGATTTATTCTAGAAATGTTCCATTTGGATGCATAAATGAGGCAGAAAAAATGGCTTTGTGTAGGCCAATGGCTTGTTGTACATCAACAAGCCAGACGCATGGCTATTCTCGTCTCTAATTCCCTAAGAAAAGTCACAATCGCCTTCTTCGCCAATGGTGCTTTCATACTCCAGGCCAATGGAAACATTTGACTATCTTTGAATGAAAAGGGGCTCTCTCTCAGACAGTTCCCGAAAGCACTTCCTGAGGCACCCCAACAGACCAATATCTAGTCTTCCCTTCAAACCATCTCAGAAAACTCACATACCTACTCAGTATGTTGCTCAGCTGGGTTTCAACTGCTGCCAGCTCCCAACAATCCATCTGATCTCGACGCCCCAGTGGAAAAACACCTCATGCAAAGGTCGGCCGCATCAACCATCGTTTGCCCCATGAGAATATGTTGGTTACTGATGATTCAGTATCTGAGCTTGGCTATTACATAGCTTGTAGGTGACAATTCGATTTTCATTCTTAATGATCTCCTCCAAGCAGGACTCCTTATTAACCATTAAAAAGGAGCAGCAAAGGGAGTCAGCAGAGTTGCTACAGGAAATTCTGCAAATCTAACTTGCACAGAGCTTCTGTGCATCCAGTCCCCCATATTTCCAGTGTAGCACTGCCTATTCCACCATCCTCCAGAACCTTTCATTCATTGTTGCAGTGATTTACTGTTCTTGTTCTTAGATACATTTCTTGTACAGACTTTTCATTTTCCAGCTGTTGCCAAAATATGGTGATCATGGTTGATTTTAACCTTGGGGCTGACAGACCCCAGCCCTAACAAACGTGAGTTCATCAAAAATGTGTAGGCACTGGATATGGGCCAACATTGACAGCTAATAAAACACTGAATCTGCTGTTTACCAGCAATATATTGCTATTACCCAAGGGGGTTGTATGGGAGGTTTAGGTGAGCAGGCCCAATGTTAACCCACACACTCCACCAAATAAAAGCTGTGACCTAAGTCTTGAATGAACTAAACTCTACACATTCTCATGGTGGGTAAGGGGGGTAAGGAGTAGAAGAGATGCACACCGGAGGTTTGAGGTTCAGTCTCCCAGAGTTCATGACTGCAACCATCTCTGTCTCTCTCTCTCTCGCAACAAGTGCAGATCAGCTGTGTTAACACACACACCAGCGGGACAGCCAGTATGGCTATAATAATAGGCACACACAGTTTGAGTATGAAAATAAGTGAACGCTTATAACAATACTGTGCAAGTCTAATCTCTATATGGCTCACCTGATGAACCAGTAGGTGCCCCGGTAACAAACCCAGGTCGAACCTGGAGACATTCTGTGTACTCGAAAACACCAGAAGAGACAGTTGGTCACTTAGGGCCACATGCACAACAGGAATTGTGATTTCCTAATTGAGATTCTTTCTGAATGCCAATTTGGAAATCTAAATTCCTAAAGTAAGAAACTTACAAATATTAGAGATTCTTAATGGGTCGCAAATCGACCTACCTCATGAATATTAATGAAGTAGGTCGCAGTTTGCCACCAATTAGTAATGACAGCCAGCACAGTGATGGTGGCCTGCTGGGGGTCAGCAGACCGCTATGTCTGTGATTACTTTTAAATAAAACAATGTTTTTTTTAAATGCAGCCCGTTTTCCACGAACTTTGAAGTTTCATTGTTTAGGAGTAGGCAGTGGTCCGTGGGACCACTGTGTTCTTTAAAAAAATATTTGTATGTATTTTTTCCATTCTCGAAGGGGAAGGGGCCTATTGGACCCTTTCCCATGTGCAAATGGGTCACCACCTCCTTCAAGGAGTCAGTAAAGTATTACTTTTGTGTGCGGAATTCGATTGCAAAACATTAATTCATCCCATTCAGACTCAGTATTTGGAAGGGATGCCCAAAACACACCCCTTCC
The DNA here is from genome assembly GCF_964204655.1 of Triturus cristatus. Classification (NCBI taxonomy): domain Eukaryota; kingdom Metazoa; phylum Chordata; class Amphibia; order Caudata; family Salamandridae; genus Triturus; species Triturus cristatus. Next base: position 404,780,922 of record NC_140593.1, read on the forward strand.
AAATACTGAATCACAAACACAAATTACGATTCTGTAACGTGTTACTGAATCACAATTTGTGCTTTGAATATATGTAAAAGCATTTTTGCAGTTGGAAACAGTTGTATCTGACCGCAAAAATGCATTGTACATACGACTTATAGCTTCAGTTGTAAGAAGACCCAAAACTGAGAGATGAGCTTTCTTCAAAGGTGAAGCAGGTAAGTAGAAATAAACATGAAGGAAAGGCGAGGAAACCAAAACAAAGGTGCAGGGAATGAAATATGGTGAGCGAATTGAGCATACGGGAACTATAACACCAAGTAGCTGCGAGGCAACTTGTTCTGGCTGCATAAATTGTCCTGGATGATGGACGTCTGTTGTTCTGATTTGTCTTTCTTCTCTTACTGACCTGGGAAACCCAATCCTGATATCTTAGTCACAGTCTCCACTGTCCAGTCTTTCACAGTCTCCAAGCATTGATATTTTCCATTTTGTTCTTATTTCTTATTTGAACTTATGTTTCGTGCTACCTCCTGACCTTTGTTGAGTCATGATAAATATTGAAACCTCTAATTTGTTGCTGGAACTGCAATGCTGGACAGATTAATCTCTCATCTTGTGGCATCATTAGGAGGAGGTGATGGAGCTACTGCCTCTTGTTGGTCACCCCAACACCTTTGATTGTTATGTACTGCCAACAGCAGGCAGCAACAAAACAGACACATCTGAAGTCAAAACCATCACAGGAGTGCTACAGCTCATACAGGGCGAGGCTGTGGGTAGAGGTGGTGGCCTGCAAGCAGCGGAAGCGGCATGTTTCACAGAATCGGTAACTAACTGTACCCTATGCTATGAATTATGCCTGCACTCACGACTGAAGAAGCGTGGGTGCACACAGGCTTGCATGGGAATTCTAGGATGTGGTTTCCCAGAACTCCCATTGGTGGCCATGTGTACTGAATTGGTGGTGTCAGGAGTCCAGTAATTATACCTAGTTGTGCCTTTGAAGTGGGGAAATTCAAAGAGGCCTTTGAAGAACATAAGGTTCTTACCCTTCCTGCCCTGACTCCAGACTCATTACGGGGGGAGGTTAGGTAGCCCTTTGTGTGGGGACAGGCACAGCGTTATTCAAGGGCAAGTGCCACACCCTCACTCCCAATCTAGCTCAGAAAGGCCCATCAGCCTGGTGATGGGCCATCAGCAGGGGAACGTCACACCCAAGCTCCCTCTGTGTGTGACTGTCTAGAGGGAATGCACAAAGCCCAGCTGTCACCCAACCTAGACGTGTATTCAGAGACAGATAGAGGCACAGAATGGTTAAAGTAAGAAAAAGCCAACTTCTAAAAGTGGCATTTTCAGACTTACAATTTCAAATCCGACTCCACCATAAGTTGTGATTTTAAATTGTGAGTCCAGAGACACCAAACTCAACATTTCCATATTGTCCAAATTGGACATTACACTTATAAGATGGTATAAAGTAATCCTAATGTTAGCCTATAGGCGTGATAGGCCTTACAGTAGATAAAATGAATTTAAGAGTTTTTCACTAACTGGACTTGTAAAACTAAAAGTACAGGTCCAACTGTTTAAATACCCTGGCCTTGGGGCTGTCTAGGGCCTACCTTAGGGATGGCTTATATGTATTAAAAATTAAGGTTTGGGCCTGGCAAGTGGGTTAACTTGCTAGGTCGAAGTGGCAGTTTAAAACTGTCAACACAAACTCTGCAACGGCAGGCCTGAGACAAGTTTTAAAAGGCTACTGAAGTGGGTGGCACAATCAGGGCTGCACATATAGTGCACTTTATTAGGGACTTATAGGTAAATTAAATATGCTAATTGTGGATTTACCAATGTTACCATGTTTTAAGACAGAGCAAATGCAGTAGGCAACAGTGGTAAAGTGCCCAGAATCCTAAAGCCAGCAAAAATAAGGTCAGCAAAACAGGAGGTCAGAGGGCAAAAGGTCACGGGAAAACCATGCCAAGGATGTCAGGTGTAACAATCTTGAACCCTGGACCACCAGAGTGACTCCAAGGCCCAGTTGTCTGGATTCCTGATCAGAATCCTCAGGGACAGAAGAGACTCTAACCGCCTTTACCCAGCACCAGGATTCTGTCAGCTGTGAGACCTGCCCTTCCAAGTGGTGCTGTCCCAGTCATGGACTCTTGGACGTGGGCCTAAAGGTGCTCTGCCAGCTCAGCTGTGATCCTAGCAGAACCAGCTCAGTGCAACCCATCACCTCCCAAAACTCTGCATCCGGCCGGCTGCGTGACTCACTAACAATGCAGGGCTTTGCATTGCCGCCGGCAGCCTCCTCAGAACCGATGCATTCTCGGCACAGGTCTTCGCATTGCAAGCACCACAAATTATTCAGAAGCAGCCGGTGCACAACGCATCTTTGATGCAGGTCTCTACATTGCAAACCCCTTGTTGACTGCATCCTCGATGACACAGAACCTCGCATCACAGCTCCACAGAACCGTCATTGATATCTCCACACTGGGACCTTGCATAGTTGCAGCTGGGCAACATATCCCCAATGTGGGGTTTCAAAGTAGTTCACAACCAGTATTTAAGGTACTCTTGTTCAGCAGGCCTACCTTGGTCCCAGTATTTGACCCACGCCCCATCGCGGTCTGCCTGAACTTGTGACTTTTCCCTGGTCTGGCGCGACCAGATAACCACAGTTGGCCACAGTTAGCACTTTGTGATTTTAGGCACTATTTTCACATAAATCTTTAAACTTGTTATCTCCAGGTCTACTGATTGGATTTTTGTTATTTTGGTGTCAATTTATTAAATTGTACGCTATTTTTCTAACTTGGCTTGGGACTTTTCTTGTGTAGTTTTTTCACTGTATTACTGTTTGAAGTACTGCATAAATACCTTATACAGTGCCTCTTTGTTAAGCCTGACTGCTTAGTGCCAAGCTACCACAGGGTTAAGCACAGGCTAATCTGGGGTTTGCTTGTGGTTCAACCTGACTGAGATTGTGGTTTCTACTTGAGTAGAGTTTCAACCCCTCAACCAGTTACTCAATTTCCAACACCACTGCTCTAACAACCCAAACTCTCTGGACAGATCTCACTCTAAGCATTGCTAGATAGTCTCTAACAAAACATCTCAATCGCACTTGGCAGACATGTCAAACTCATAACTTGCAAAATAAAGGAAAATTCTATGTCCACTAATAGGTGGTACAACAAAGAACTGATGGAGATGAAATGAAGCATCTGCAACCTGGAAAGCCAATGGTGAAAATCCATGACTAAGGTTGACAACTCTCTCTGCAAGAGACACAGTAGGAGCTGCCACAAAGCTATCAAGAGAACCACAGAGGCCTAGCTTTCACAATTTATTGATGAAGCCATAAACGACATATGAGTTCTTTAATCTCACCCAGGAGTAGATCGATCTGGACTTCCTAAAAAATGCTATTTGTGAGCCAGCAACACAGTGAGAACCTGATAGTATAAGATTTCAAAAATCTTGGAAGTCATCTGCAGTTAATCAGGACCTTTGTCTTACACCCGTCATGCTGTCTGCTTCCCAATCTGCATTTTTAGTATTCTTTCCAACAACAAAAGCAAGAGTAATCGACACTGGTTCGTAAAATAAGACTTTCAAAACTTTCTTCTGAGACATGTTCCGTCACATGTCTGAAGCAATTTTTTCCTCCACTTCACAGATGTTGCATTAATAATGAATTGCTGCCTCCTGAACAAAGATTTTCCAATACCTCCAAAGCATGCCATCATCACACATTGATCGAAAAGACTAATGACAGACCCAGAGGCACTGGGTAAATACTGCCCTATTTCTAGCCTAAGCTTCCCCAGCAAGATCCAGAAAAGGAGGTAACAAAGCAACTCCTAACATTTAAGGAATTAAGACACAGTTTCTAAGACAATATCAGTTGAACCTCGAGCTATAAGCCAAAGACAGCTAATTCCACATCCAGCATAAAAACTGTCCAGAAAGCCAGGCCAGAAAAGCATGAACCATGGGCTCTACTGGAGGAAAGAGAGCTTCATATGAATATGTAATGCCAGGTTTAAAGTCATTGCATTAGAAAGAGCACATTCTAACCAAATTACCCTGTGATGGGTTGCCCAACCTAGGCTTGTCTCCTTTCTTCAATGCAAAAGTAAGACATTTGTGTGTCCCTGTTTATGTCCTCGAATTAATGCCGTTGTCAAGAGCATCAACTTTTACCATTCCCTGAATATCACTCTCTCTCTTTCAAATAAAACATCAGTTTTTGCTGATGAGACTCTGTGATATGGAATGCTCAGGCTATTGCAACATCACCTATTGCACATATGCTCCCAAACACATTCCTTACTAGGCTGCAAAAGCTACAAAACCAGACTGTGACCATTTTCCTAAATTTGTGGAGGGGAGACCTCAGTAAACATTCCCTGAAAGTGTCCCCCCCGACTCACAGGGGTAAAAGGATGACGTTCTTTTTTCTATGTACTGCATGTGAAGCCCAGGCAGGCAATGATCCATGATATCTAGAGAAAGTAGGACCAATTATGGTTCAACCAGGGCCTGCCACGCTCGGCAACTGCACTTCCGATCAACTCGATAAGACTCAGACATTTGAAACATGGAGGCAAGACTATTGGAGTGTGGAAATTTAGCTTGCAAACTGAACATTATCTGCGCCATCTTGCCTCTCCCCAGCGCCACGCACAGCGAATGCACAGCCGCCATTTTAGGCACCCCACTCTCTCCCCGCTCACTCTCGATCGCCAGCACTTTCCCCTGGCGCTGCGAGCATCCCCCGCGCGCCGGCCACCCCCGCTCTCTCATACAGGCCATAAACCCTCTCCTTCTGCGCGACCCTGCTACGGAACCACATCCGACCGACATCCCATACATGGTCATGCCTCTCCTTTGATAACCCCCTTCCTCTGCGCCCCATTGTCCGAACTGGTCCCAGGCCATCACCTAGCCCTGCGGATGCAGTTTATTGCCCCTACTGTAAGGGAAACACCCCGCATCAAAGGGATTACAGTAGATCAAAGCCCCTACCCCCTGTGACCCAGCCGGTTGCACACACCCCCGGGAATTAGCGGAATTCCCTGCTGCGCGATAGCCATCTCCCACTGCGGGTAGGGTGGGAACCTCTACTGTAACTATGTGTGGGATCGGATCTGAACCGGGGCTTCAGGGGATGTTCTTTCATGCATCAAGAGAATCTCAAGAATGTACTATATGTAATAAAGCAATAAACCGGTGTATAAGAGACCAGGTCTCAGAGATGCGGTTAGAGCACCTCGTGACGATACCTTGCTGTCTGATCTGATGTGTTCTGCTCCGACGGAATAAAACTTTGTTTCCTGCCTTCCAGTCTCCGGCGCCTGCCTCTTTCATTGGTAAATTATCGAGTGGTATGAGAGGCGATTACCGCCGGGCAAATACTTGAAAGGTTATCGACTGAAACTGCCGCTACCATTTAACAATTGGCGTCCCAAACGTGGGGCCCATCAGCGACACGTGGATCCAGTGGGAGAGGTCCCGACGACAGAGTGAACGACTGCAACGATCGGGAGAGCTCCTGCCCAATAGACCCTCGTCTGGCAGCCGATCATCCGAACTTCACTGGTTCCGAGCAGACCTCTCTCGAGTGATCTACGGTCCTGACTGGGAACCATCAGGAGTGCCGCGGCAAATACGGAGAGTAGAGGACGATCGGGCGCTGGAGGCGGAAGACGAGAAACTGTCCACGCGGTCCGGGTAAGGTCGTGATACACGACAAAATGCGAAATAATTGATTGATTGTTTAAAGCTTTGGAAATACTAGTATTGCTCATTGATTGTGCTCATTGATTGTTCTCTTTGAGATATTCGCTGTCTACAAACGGGGAGGAGTAGAAATACTCTCTCTCTCTCCCTTTGCAGATAGTGAAGGGTAGGTAACGCAGACTTTTGTCCCCGTTGAAACCCGTCGTGCCTATCTTTATCTCCCCATTGATTGATTGTCCGAACATTGATTGTTTTGGAGAATAGTGCTTTTTGAGATATTCTCTGTTTGCAAATAACGTAGAATAGGAATATTCTGTCTAGTCTTTGCAAATAGTGAAGGGTAGGTAATGCTGACTTTTGTCCCCGTTGAAACCCGTCATGCCTATCTTTATCTCCCATTGATTGATTGATTGATTGATTGTCCGAACACTAGTTGTTCGATATTGGTTCTTTGGAGGTATTCTCTGCTTACAAATAACGAAGAATAGAGATATTCTGTCTAGTCTTTGCAAGCAGTGAAAAGATAGGTAGTGCTGACTTTTGTCCCCGTTGAAACCCGTCATGCCTATCTTCTCCCCACTGATTGGTAGTTGGTTCTGCCCGGACCGCTTATTAGAGGTGAACCATCCGGCTCCACTGGAGGGCACCCCTAATAAGGACATGTTCACTAAATATGGACTAGTCGCCGTAGCTTATACCAAGCTATGGCATAAATATACAAAGAAGGACCCCGAGAGTCAGTGGCCACTGATGGGATCCTTCGACGACCATAAGATAGAAGCGCTAGAAGTAGCTCTGCGTAGCAATAAGACGACGCCTACTATGCTTGACAGTATCGGCATGTGGCGTAAAGAAGCAACGCAACGGAAAAAGAGGGAAGAAGTAAAAGCAGAAAAGAAATTACGAAAGGCAGCTCACCTTGCCGCTAGAAGGTTAGAAGAAGACATAAAGGAGAGAAGGGAAACTAAACTAAGACAGGAGCCCGAAACCTCAGGCCAGTATGCTGTTAGGACCCCTTCTTTGCTCTACCCTGAGTTGTCCTCCAAGCAGCGAACGAATGATGAATTACTGTTAGGTCCCCCGATCATTTACATGCCCCCTCCATATGCACCCTCCCAGTCAGTAGTGCAACACCTACAACCCCCGAACACGAGCGAAAGCAGTACAGGGGCCTCGGTCCTCACGGCCTCCGCGCCGGCTGAGCCTCTTGTACTGAACCCAATGTCGGTTACAACGCTAGATGACCATGAGATGGGAAAGAAAGAGTCCACCAGAATGAATCGATTAACAAAGGATGAGCGAGCAGGAATTGATAAGATAGTAGGGACACTGGTGGAGCGAAAAGAAAGTGAGGAGTATATAACAGACGTGTATAACTCGTATGCCGACAGCCGCAGACGACACTTCGTCGTACGGCTCTGTTATCACGCCCTGAATGCGTATGAGGAAAGATACCACTATAAAGGTCCCGAAGGCTTAGCAGCCCCTATATAGGAAGGTAGACATCGGAGAGGAAAGAGAGGGCGACGTTACGAACCTCTTCACTCGTACACTCGAGGTCTACCGACACCTTAAAGAACATGGACAGACCACCAAAGCAGAAACCCCCATAGCGACTAAGCCCCAGGAAGGGAGGGCTGATGCCATGATGCCCATTAAAGAAGCTGCCCCCTACTGGGTCCCCCCTCGAGGTCTAGGAACACATGACGACATCAACCACCAAGATGCGAAGGGAAGGGTTGTATATAACTAGGCTTTCCTGTTTTCAGTTTCTATTTTTGGTAAATTCTGGTGGTGTTTTTTCAGTGTTTTCCAGTGATTTCAATACCTAAAAAAAACAGTGCTTTTCAGTGGTTACTCATTTTCGCACCATAAAAAACAACCGAAACAGTGTTTTACCGGTGTTTATGGAACGCTTTGCTTTTATTATTGCTTGCTTTCTTCATTGATGTATGGTATATAGACAGTGTACGTACAGTGTATTTGAGGTTCCAATACAATCTTACAAGTTAAACATAATTGTAGTACACCATACAATATTTCTTCAGTGAGTCTTTGGTCATTTGTGCTCTCTCTTTCCTTCCCATGTAAACTTTTATTTGTGAAAAGGCCTCTCGACATTGGCACTTGAGACTGGCAACGCCGAAACAGCCAGTACACAATTTGCCAACTCTTTCCACTGACATAGCTTTCCATGCCAATACTGGTGCACCTAAAGGCTGACATTCTCTGGAACAGGTTCTGCAACATATGCGTTGAACTGGGAGCATAGGCCCTCAGAGGTATTAAAGCAGTCAATAATGAAGCTGTACTTTGCAAAGTTTGGAGAAAATTCCACTTTGCAGTAGGGATCTAACACTTGTGCAGAGTACCACAGTGAGGTTTCATTGACTTCAAAAGCCATGGTTGGTGAAGGGACATTTCTATTCTAAAGAAGGAGCAACCAAAGTCTGCAGAGGCCTAGACATAGTGAACACTCTCAAATTGTCTCTAAGCCCACACAGCAGGAGCCACAGAAAAGGCCCTAGTTGCTGTGGTGGCTCTCAGCCTAGGTCCGCAATTAGCTCAACTGAAATAGGTGTCTCTAGAGGTTAAGATAACTTTGCCAGCTCAGGTATGAGCTCCGAAGGAGGTGAACTGTCAAAGGTTATCCCCCAAAAAATAGAAAATATGTTCTGATCCCAGGATGAGCAACAGAACAGACAAATGAAGATTCTGAAACATTCGACTGCCTGACTGACAGAGCAGAAATGTTTGCCTACACCCGCGCAGGCTGATTAACACACTAGCTAATATTTGTATTTCAACCGTCTGCTAGAAAACTCCCCGATCCAAACAATTTAAAAGGGGTCTCCACTACATTGCGTTAGTGGGGCCAGCATAGAAAACATTCTAGGCAGAACATGGCAAAAGAGATTCAAGTAGGGGATGAATCTCCAACACAACACTGGCTCGAAGTTTCGCCACGATGGAGCCTGCTAAGAGTGCCTCTCACTCCATATGTGGTGTCCCCCTGGATGTAGCGCACAGGCCACCCAACCACATGGTTTCTCGAGCTAACCCCGGATGTTGTTGCTCAATAACCCGTTGGGAGTTCCTCTTCGCTCACAAGATGGGGTCAAAAATAAACAAAATGGCACCAACGACAGCGCCTCGCATGCCCGACCTAATGGTAACTTGGAGTTCCCCTCCTCGTGACACCCAAAGCTCATATTACAATAATTCCACCGAATAAACAGTAAAATTGAGTTTCCCACCAACATTTCAAATTATCGTTCTTGGTTTAACTACGAGATCACGTGGATAGAGCTGCAGCCAGCACCAAAATATTTGACTACACAAGCAGTTTCCAACATTAATGGGGAGGGACTGCTAATGTGCAGGGCACACATTGAGGGGTGCTGAAATGGGTAACATTCAAATGACAATAAAATGCATTGTTTAGCCAACTAAGTAGACGAGGCCTGCGTATGGGGCTTGCATACAGATAACATGCCATTCTGTAATGCTTAATGTAATGCAACTGTCCTAAAATACACAATTTCAAGGAAGCGAATGCGAATAACACCAGTCACACCAAAAAGGCACATGATACAACAGGAGAGACAGCACAACTGATGCATAGGGAAATACAAATTCTCCAAGGGGTGACTCCAATGCCCTGATCAGATACCAAAATAAATTCTAAATATCCACCATGATACAAAAGTTTGGGGGTCTCAAAGGCGGGGGAGGAGTACCCGGCATGACGTAGAATATGTGCTTATGTCATGTCACTGTCCCCAATGGTTTGGCAAGACACATCTGTCACGAACATATGTCTACTGCTGTGCTGGACATACGTTCTACCTACCTAGTGACCTAACCAGATGGGAATATTCTATCCGCACAGACACTCAAATTGTATTTACTACATGCATACATATCTGTACACAAAAGCACGTGCATTTCCATGTTTACATTCAAATCAACTTTAGAATGCAAAAAAATGTATGCCAACACCATTAACCGTCACATATGGTAAGACGTTATTTTACAGAACTTCGTGCAACACAAGTGAGTGACCATGCATTCCTTGATCATATCCTGACAAACATTTTTAGGCCAGATATCGCTGCAATCAAAATGTACAGCTAAGGAAAATCAAAATATTTAAAGTTCTGCACAAAACAGAAGCGATGCTGTCACGTGACTGGGGGGGGAAACACAGAAGGGGTGGCCTACGCAAACAGGATACAACTGCCAAGAGAAAACACAGAAGGCTCGCCGTTCAGGGAATCAAATGAAATGTAAATGTCCAGTATTTGTAAAGCGCGAACAATTACCTGAAGGTGTCAAGGCACTGGGGGCCCTCGGGAAGATTAAGCGAGCTATTGCCCAGAGTCACATGGTGCTGGGCTGATCTGCCGCTGGCCCCAGGGATCGAACCGCGAGCCCCAGGTTCTGGAGTCAGTCGCCCTGGCCGCTGCGCCACACCTCTTCCAAATGACCAGGCTAACCAATGCATATTGCACAGGGAATGCAATCGATTATTCTAACTACCCTCGAAGGAAACCAACCATGTAATCAATGGCAAATATGCACAAACCAAAGGGTGGAAAATAAATCCCCAATTAAAAAAATCAAAGAATACTTCACAAAACACACCGTAGTCAGACAAATCTATAGAACGGTTGTGAAATAAAATGTATACAGGTGGAAACTAAAGGCTGCCTATGGCTGTTTTAATTGTTACACATTTCCTTCCACAAACAACGTATATAGATTGCCAGACTTGAGACGCTTGTTGCACGTTAAATACAACACGATTTACACTGCAGGGCACATAGCGCCTTAAACAATGATTTAAATTCATTAGAACGGATCTGTGATTATACAGCAAACAATGTATGGAGCAGTCTTGCGTTTGCCACTGTATTCCCAACAAAAAAGCATGCACACGAATTAGAAAAAATAAATGAATTACCTTTGTTTTTTAGGGGCAGAGTGCTGGAGCTCTAGCTGTTTTCCATGTAAGAGTGTAGCTGCAGGGGCTCTAAGAAGGGGTGAAGTACAACAAAGCCTCGTTGAGTAAAAGGTCTGACCTGTGAACTACTTGGGTGCGGCCCCAGTAAAACAGACGGCAGACCACAACAGCTCCCCTCCCCCCACGTGGATCAAGCAGGGGGCCTGGTTGGTCAGTTCTCAAAGCTTCCAGGTGCTAGCCTTAACGTCACCATGTGTACACCCTAATAAAACGAGACCAGTAAGGGCCAGGCCATGGGTAACACAGAGCAAGTTAGGGTTGAGTTGCAGCTGCCTTCTGTGGCACAATGAATGATGCATCAATGAGCGAGCGTGCATAAAAAAGCATAGAGCATAGGAAATAAATTGCTACCGTTCGTCATGGATTTGTGGCATGAAGAATGCGTTGGTCTTACTTTTAACGTTCTCCCTCCTCAATCATTTTTGAGCAGGCTCGCCTGTGAGTCAGGTTAGGGGGGACGGGCTAGAAGTCCAACTCTCCCCCGGACTTTTTGAACATTTCTTTATCAGTGTAATTGTAGCAGTCCCATCCCTCGGCTGCCCTCAGCGACTCTCATTGAAAACATGTGTTCCATCAATCCTGCTGTCAGACTGTGGGGGTGCGTGGAAGCCAGGCTTCCAATTTCAATCAGTTCACACATCTCCGGTCAGCAATAGCAGCATCCCAGGCATCCGGTGTCCTGCACACTCCACTTAGCCCTGCACCTTTTCCACCTGGCAGCAGAGGCACAACTACAGCCAAATTCTGGGTGGGGGAATCCTTAATTCTTCCAGCAATAGGCAGATGAAGATGAAGGAGTGAAAACACAGCAAAGCCTCGTTAATATGTAAATGGTCTTTTTAAAGACCTGTGAAGTACTCGGGTGCGGCTTTGTGTGTGCCTGGGAAGATGTCTCGCTGTGGGGGGTGGGGGGCAGGAGTAGACTGCAGCCCTTTGAGCTCCATGGGCGTTGCGCGTCTGCCTGGCAGCATCTTAGCTTCCCACACGGCCTCCGTACTGCTCATTGATTAATTACGTTAATTTTTATTATTGATAAAAATCACGGCCCCAACCTCGTTACTTGTAAATAATGCTAGTCCTAATTAAAGGAAGCTCAACTAAATAATACAAAATATATCGAGCTCAGAATGATGAGAGGCAGAGTAGACCCTGTCTGTCACGATGTACTGGCCTTTTCGAAAATGTGTTATATTTTGTACCTAATTTCTAGGAAATGTTCATGCACCTGTGCTTGAAAAGCGGCACGCTTTGTCAGCCAGTAACTAGCGTTACTGACTTGGCCCGAATTCTGTCATGCTTTTGAGGCTGTGATCTGCCTCAAAAACTCACGATTTCTATATTGGCCAGTCCTCCTCTACTTTTGGATTCGCTGTGTCTGCACCCAAACCTATGTAGGATGCTCATCCACTGAACCAGCTATCTTATCGGCCAACCATTCTAATTTGGGGGGATGACTCATTGTTTCCCGCTGTTTGCTTCCGCATTGCTAGTTCCAGTATAGTTCTTTTTTGTACTCCTTTGGCTCCCTCATGTGGCCAAGCGGTGTAACAAATATGTAAAAAATCAGTGACACTCGGTTTAAACCAGGTCAGCTGATTTTCAGTCGGTAGTGTACTGTCGTGTAGAGTCGGTTTTAACCGAATTCCGGACAGCCTATATATAACTGGGTCTACCAGCCGTGGGACCGGCAAGATATTTTGACCTTTAGAAAAACTCTACCCGACTTAAGAAAGAACCCGACTGCCTTCTACACTGAACTGGGTACAGCCTTAGGTTCTACGATTATGACTTTAGCAGATATCGACTTGTTCTTTGGGCTATGTCTGCCGGCTGATGTGTGGAAACAAATCCGGAAAGTTGACCACGCTGAGCCGTTCGGATATACCTGGGTACAACTCGATACCATAGATAAGCAGCGAGAACCAGGACAGAAACCCCCAAAAGCCATATTAGAGCTCCCAGACAAAATTGTACTAAAACTAAAGACTCTAATCCCAGAAAGAAAGGTAGACTGGTCGATAGTAACGGCTTGCCGTCAGAAACCCCAGGAGGATGTGTCTGAATACTTCTCCCGATTCGAGACTGTGTTTTCCGATTACAGTGGCCAAGACATGACCACCGCAACCGGACATCACCTCTTTGTCCAGAATTATGTGAAGGGTCTGACACAAGAAATTTCCCAGAAACTACAGACCAGCGAGAGTAGCTGGGCAGCCTCCAAACCCGCAGCGATTCTCCAGATGGCCCAATACTACGAAAATCAGAAAAACGAGAACGATAGAGCATCAGAGAAGAAGAAAAAGGAACTGAAGGAGAGGGTAATGATAGCACAGTTGCAAGGGGTGACCATAGGAAGGGAACCCCCGAAAGAGAATTACCACCCAACCGCCCCTAGAAAGCTACCCCCTAGAGACCATACACCTGCACCCTACAACGGACGGAGAGACTTAGATGGGAACCAATGTGCGTTCTGTAGAGGGTTCGGACACTGGAAATCCCAGTGCCCGGTCCTTCTGGAACTAAACAAAAATAGGGATCCCAGAGACACAGCATATGACCCCAGAAACAGAGGACAGGGACGAGGGCACACGAACGACGCAACCAACGTCAGGCCAGGCAAACCAAACACCTTTGACCGCCCCCGACAAAACCAGTGTCAGCAGTCCGACTATGAAAGCACCCATGACTTCGCATAGGACCGCCAGGGGCAAGGGAGGGATCCAGTCGAACTCCGTGTTGACCAGCAAGGCCCTTACGTCACTGCTAAGGTCTTGGGCACAAAATCCCCATTCCTGGTAGACACTGGGGCGACACGTAGTGCGTTATCCAAACGACTGATCCCTAGGGCACCCTTGTCTGGCTCACATGTAACCTCAATAGGCTTCGATGTAACGCCCTCCACTAACCCCTTATCAGCACCAATCTCCTTTGACTTAGAAGATAACACCACTGACACAACCTTTCTGCTCTCCTCCAACACCCCCGATGCTATTATGGGACTTGATTTGCTAAAACATTTTCGAGCTACAATCAGATGCTCCCCAGACGGAGTTCGAGTCATCCTACACGATAACCCAGATCTGTCCAGACCCTGTCACACACGGCGTATGCTCTCTATAACCGATGCTGACATGTCCCTACTCGACACATTACCTTCACATCTATGGGCTAAAACCGACTCAGATGTAGGGCGCATGGTGATCGACCCGGTACACATAACCGTCCGACCGGACGCAGTGCTCCCAAAGCTTCCACAGTATCGGATATCACCCGAAGGCGAGAAGGCATTGGTGGAAATCATCGAGTCCCTAGTCGAGGCAGGAGTGGTAGAAGAAGTAGTGAGTAATGTTTGCAACAGCCCTATCTTACCCATTGTAAAGAAGCAAGGCGAGGGGGATGAGAAAGCCTACCGTTTCATTGTTGACTTGCGAGAGGTTAACAAAGTAGTCATACCCCAGTACCCCGTGGTCTCAGACATCACCACCATCCTCACCCTGATTCCATCCACTGCCACCATCTTTACTGTTATTGATCTCAAGAACGCATTCTTTTCCATCCCCATCCACCCAGACAGCCGCTACCTGTTCGGATTCACTTTAAAAGCCCGTTCATACAGATTCTGCAGGGCACCCCAAGGCTACACTGAGAGTCCCAGTATTTACAGCCAAGCCCTCAAGAGGCAACTGGATGCAGTCCAACTACCCGATGGAGTGGTGTTGATACAGTACGTCGATGACATTCTTTTGGCGGCTGACACCACTCCACTTGCCGTCACAGCCACCATTCACCTCCTTGCGGAGAACGGTCACAAGGTCTCCAGAAAGAAATTGCAATTCTGCCAGCCCCAAGTAACGTATCTAGGCCACCTACTATCCAAAGACGGGAGGAAACTTACCCCTGACCGAATTCAAACCATTCTAGAAACCCCTGTTCCCAAAACTCAGAAGCAAGTGCGGTCCCTAGTGGGCCTCACCTCCTTTTGTCGACAGTGGTTGCCAAATTTCAGTCTTATCGTAAAACCTCTGCTTTCCCTGCTGGCTAAAGATACCCCCTTCCCCCTCCCCTGGACACCCGAATGTCAATCCTCCTTCAAAGAATTACGAGACGCCCTCTGCTTGGCCCCAGTCCTAGGAACCCCAGACTACACTAAACCTTTCTCCCTCTACACCCACGAAAGGGAGGGATGTGCGTTGTCTGTCCTAACCCAGTCCATAGGCCCTAAGCAACGCCCTTGTGCCTACTTCTCTGCCACTCTTGACCCCGTAGCCAGAGCTTTGCCCGCCTGCCTTCGAGCAGTAGCCGCCGCTGCTGTCTCTATCCGGCAAAGTGAGGGGATCGTGCTCTCGAACCCCCTCACAGTATTGGTACCCCATGCTGTTGATACCCTCCTGAACCAAACCAAGACTCAACACCTGACTAGCGCACGACTGACTGGTTATGAACTGACTCTGCTTGCACCCCACATCACATTGAAACGATGCACCACTCTGAATCCAGCTACTCTACTACCTCTCCCTGACGCTGACCCCAATGCATCCCCTATACATGATTGCGTGACCCTCACCGACGAACAAACCAAGAGTAGGGTTGACCTCCGGGATACTGCCTTCCCGGACCCTGACGGAGAACTGTGGGTGGATGGCTCATGCATCAAGCTCCCCGATAGCACCACCTCAGCTGCCTATGCAGTCACCACAGCTCGAACAGTTGTTGAGACAGCCCGCATCACACAGCGATCCGCACAGGCGGCGGAACTAATTGCCCTCACACGAGCCTGCATCCTGGCAGCAGGGACAACCGCAAACATTTACACAGACAGTCAGTATGCCTTTGGGGTAGTTCACCACTTTGGGCTCTTATGGAAAGAGAGGGGATTCTTGACTTCTCATGGCACACCCATCCTGCATGGAGATCTAGTCTCTGCCCTGACCGAAGCAGTCCTCCTCCCCACACGGTTAGCTGTGATCAAATGCCAGGCACACAAGAAGGTGACAGACATTATAGGACAGGGAAATGCACTAGCTGACATTACTGCCCGAACCACAGCCGAGAATAGGTTCACGACCCGCATGTACGTGACCAGGTCACAAACTGAGAAATGGAAGGATGCTAGGGAAACGATTAGGGATATCCAACTAGCCAGCACACCACACGAATTAACTGAATGGGCCCGGGTGGGGTTGAAGGACGATGACGGTTGTTGGCGGACTAAAGACTCGAACAAATGGTTGCTACCCGACTCATACTTGATCCCCATGCTGACCATGGCACACTCCCCCGCACACATAGGGTCTGCCCCCATGATCAAACTCATCTCCAAAGTCTGGCACAACGACAGAATACCAGACTCAGCCAAACGTCTGGTCCAACATTGCCTAGTATGCCTCCAACACAACCCTGGGAAAGGAACTGCTGTACCCCGGGGAGGGTTTGGGGTCCCCAATCACCCCTTTGAAGTCCTACAAATGGACTATGTCCAGCTAGAAAGGTGCCAAGGTTTAAAGTATGTACTTGTCGTTGTGTGTGCCTTCAGCAAGTGGGTGGAAGCCTACCCAACCCATGACAACACCGCTATGACTACCGCAAAAGTACTACTGAAGGAATTCTTCCCCCGATACGGCCTTTGTCGAATTTTGTGGAGCGACAACGGCCCCCACTTCGTAGCCGAAGTTATCCAACTCATCTTAAAAGGGTTGGGTATAAAACAGAAATTCCATGCGGTCTTCCACCCCCAATCTGCAGGCCTGGTTGAGCGACACAATGCCACATTGAAGCTTAAGATAGCAAAAATAGTCGCCACCACAGGACTAAGATGGCCAGACGCTCTCCCACTAGCATTGCTATCAATGCGTTCCACCCCCACCAAACACCACTTAACCCCCTACGAGGTCGTCTTTGGGCGGCCCATGAACCTTTGGACTGCACCAAAACCAACATCTATCCACGACGTCCCGGACGTCCTCATGTCTGACTATTTGTATAATCTAACTAAGACGTTGTCTGTTATCCATCAGCAGGTGCTGCACGCCATTCCCGATGTTTCCAGGGGCCCCGGGCACGACATCCAACCCGGTGACTTCGTCTTAGTGCGTAACTTCCAGCGCACCAAGAGTCTGGAGCCCCGGTGGACGGGACCCCTGCAAGTCCTGATCACCACCCGAACAGCTCTTCGAGTGGAGGGGAAACGCAATTGGCTGCATGCACACCACTGCAAGAAGGTATCACCGACCCTGACAACCACGGACAACATCACCGCCCAAGAGGAACTTCTGGACAAAGACCGACCATCCCTGAGCCGCTGCCCGGATACAGAGACACTTGAATTGATTGAATATCCCGATCCCACTGTGCCATCCAAAGAAGGGTATAACTTGCGACGAAAGGAGAGAACTTCGGCTAAGCAGACCACAGGCTAAGTGGAAATCTCAGAGCGGTAGCCTAGTCACCTCAAAGGCCACCAGGAGAGAAACTAAAACAAAGTCTGTGGTTCTGCCCGCTACCGAGTCTCTTGAAGGTGATGGAAGCGCCCGACATGAAGATGATGGAAGCAACCGGACGTCCGAAGATCCACTACAAAAACCCAAAGACTGACCGAATGCACAGCTTTAAGACAATAGCACTTTTCATTTCCCTTCTCTTTTGCCTTCTCCTCGTGGTCACCTTCTGGATCATGGAGGAGAGCACACCCGCTCATAAGACATTGCTGACCACCGTTCAACCTACCACCACGAAAGAACACCATCTGATCTCACTTTCACCCCAACTCCGAGAAAGGCGTAAGGAGTTCTGGAATAACTCTTTTGTGCAGTTGCTCCACCAACACAATCTTGCCACCAACGCCACTAACTGCTGGATCTGTGGATTGCTACCCCATGCCACTGGGCACTCAATCCCTTTCATCCCTTCACCTTTTTCTGTCCATGGTTCCTGCCTCGCCTGGCTGATCCTCCTGCAGGAGAGCTACAAGGACAATGCCACTTCCGGCAGAACCATGTCACACTTCTACCATGGGTTCTGGCTGAACAAAACTGGTAGAACTTCTGCCCTCTTCTGCCCTCTGAGATCGAACACTTCCTTTCACATGGACATCCCCGCCAAAGAACGAGTTGAAATGCAAGTGTTCAACAATCCAGCCAGACCCACCTTCTCTAACCTCCGAAAACGGACGGCCGCCACCCTAACAGTGGCCCTGTCCGTCATCAACATCACTGGATCTGTATGCCTCGAAGGCCTGGGGGCACAGCTGGTGGGCCACAGCTCCTGCCTCATCACCCGAACATTGGACTCAGTTGACCCACCCTCCTTTGTTGCCTCCCCGAATATGTACTTCGTCTGTGGTACTAAGGCCTACACCTGGCTCCCGAAAGGTTGGGGAGGCACCTGCTACATCGCCTTCGTCCTTCCCCCGACATATGTGGCTCCAGCAAACCATCACCGACAGAAACGTGCCAAAGACATTGTACAAGCCGACTCCACCGGAGCACAGTTCATGGACGCAGTAAAAGGTCTTGTTCCGCTCTGGGGTCCGATGGCAAACAGCCGTGCCATCCGCCACTTAACCCAGGCAGTCGAAACAGCAATGAACATTACAGCTGGCGCCCTCGCCAACAACACCGCTGAGCTTCAGGCCGTCCGCCTGGTGGCTCTTCAGAACCGCCTTGTTCTAGATGTGGTTCTGGCTGATCGTGGAGGAGCATGCCGCATCATTGGGTCCAGCTGTTGTACCTACGTACCAGATAACTCACCCTCAGTCTACAAAGCAATTGAACACCTCCACAGACTGTCCACAGAGGTCCATCAAGAGCAAGAAGAATGGTCGCTGGGGAGTTGGTTTTGGGACACTATTAAAAGTTGGGGATGGAGGATGTTTTCATTTATCCTAATACCGATTGTGATACTATGTGGATGTTGTTTGGGGATTCAGTGTCTGCCACCTTTATGTTCGCTTTTTATGAACTGCATCTGCCCTAAGACTTTGAACTTTGAAACAGAGCGGATGAAAGCCCTCTATGAGGTGGAAGTCCGCAATATTATGGGGATAAATCCGAACTAGACAAGCTGGCGAGATATGTTAAAAGGGAGGACTGTGTTGGGGCGTGGCTTGCACGCCGCTGCGAGATGGCGGTTTGTGCTTGAGCTCTGCGCTGGAGCGAGAGCCGACGGAGGTTTGCTGTCGCCTCGGATTGCCCCGGTCATTTCTGAAGATGCTCTCCTGGATATGAAGCTGCCAAGCATGTAATGAGAGACGTTTCCTGATATTTGAGGCTGCCGGTGACCATATTTCGGGCGTTTTTAGGTGGCGCTCGGTATTTTCGCGAGCGGCCGCCATTTTGTCTCTCTCAAGAGTGGGATGTTTTCTCTCCTCAGCACGACGACGTCACTGTCACGGATTTGCCAGGAATAAGGACTGACAAGAACTGGTGAAGTTGCTCACTTTTCATACATTTATATTATTTTTTTATTATTTCCTCCTGCTGCTTTGCTGCCTGTTATGACCATACTGTTTGGTTTCCTACTGTCATATTTCTAGTCAGCGCACCGCCATCGCCCTCTTAGGAGGTCTCGTTGACTGATATTTCCATACTTCGTGGCTGTTTCTGGTTGTTGGAAGGTGCCGTTTTTGATATCTGTAGGGCATGATATTTTTGTGAGGTAGCTCCTTTCTCTGCCCTGATAGACGCCATTATTATCGCTCTCTTGATGTGAGCGCGCTCTCTATTTTTGCTTGGTACCTTTTTTGCTCCTGCTGAGCTGGTGTGCTCTATGGCTGCGAATATGGGCCCGTCACCAAATGCTAAGGACGCAAAAGACTCTAAAGCGTCTCTTAAAAGGTCCAAACAGTTATCCCCTACACCTGAATCTGCGCAAAAGGACCCTAGCGCCACTCTTGAGTCTATCCTGACGCGCCTCAATGAGGTCTATGAAATTGCGCAATCTACCAAGACTAACACAGATTTACTGTAAGTAGAGGTGCTAGCCATCAGGAATGACTTCAGGGCCCTCTCTCTTCGTGTTTCGGACACAGAAGCACGTATTAGTGGCGCAGAGGACTCCATGCAAAAGCAATCTAGATCTCTCTCACAGTTAGAGCGTTCAATGGCAGCATTGCGGAAAGACCTTACTGAGCAAGAAGATCGTAACCGCAGGTCTAATCTGCGCATTTTTGGTCTTCCGGAGGATGTTGAGAAAGATGCATCTTCTATGATTGATTTCCTTTATCAATGGATTCCTTCCACACTGCAAATTTCTTTCCAAAGGGATTTTGAACTGGAACGTGCACACCGTGTTCCTACATTTCGTCCTAAGTCTGCTACGCAACCTAGAGCAATAATTTTCAAGCCACTGCGCCATCAACACACTGAGCAAATTCTGGCTCATATGCGGAAGGTTAGAGTTGTCTCTTGGAATGGCCATCGCATTTCAATTTCTCAAGACTTTGCCAGAGACACGGTCATTAGGAGAAAGGGGTTTCTTAATCTCCGGAAGCGTTTAGCCGAGATGAATGTTCCCTTCTCTTTTGCTGGCCCCTCAAAATTCCGTATTACTTTCAAAGGGCGCTCCAGAATCTTTGATGAACCTGCTGATCTGGCCTCGTTTCTGGATAATCAGTTGGAATCGCAGATGGAACTTCAAATGGGGGCCTCGCTGGTTCCTGGCTCCTCTGGCACCTGATATGACTATACATAATGCAATGAGTTTTTTTTGTCTTTGCCAGGTCTATTAGGTTTACCCTCTTTTAGATCTGCGTGGTGGTCCTAATGTCCAATCTTCTGGACGTGCTGTTGTTGTCTTATGTTTTTCATTCCTATCGTTATAGTGTAGTGGCCTTTTATTGTCGTCAGTCCTACTGTATGATCTGTCCAATTTTTCGTGGTAGTGTTTCTTGATGGTTCTATTTTCACTTATGTTCACTTGTCGTCCTTAGCTGCTTTTAGATCTGCGCAGTGGTCTTTATGTCCATTGGTCTTGACGTATTTTTGTCGTCTCTTGGTGCTCCTTTAGTATCGTTATGGTGTATTGGTCTTTAGTGTTGTTAGTCTTATTGTATAAACCTTTTAATTTCTTGTGGTAACTTCTTTTGTTGGCGTGACTTCACTTTTGTCCGCGTAGCGTCCTGTCATTCATTGCCTCCCCAGTTTGTCTTTCGACGTATTAGGTCATGGTCCTTTTCCTTTTCAGTGGTATGTCTTCGGTATGTGCGTCGATTTTTGTGGTGAATCTGGTTTATCTTATTCTTTTGTGGTCGGTTCTTTTGCTTCATGTTTGTTTTTTGTTATTTCATATTTTTTGGAGTAGGTCATTGTTTGTCCCTTTGCTAGTTATACCTAGTTCACTGTTTTTTTTTCCATTGAGTGATTTGTTTACATTGTGTTATTTGTTTTTTTCAAGTAGGCTAGTTTGTTATAGATGCTTTGTACTTGGCAGACTTATGCCTCTCTTACGTACATGTTCACTTTGTTAGGCATGCATATTTATCTTGCCAGTTTGTGTGTATATGGCTTTATTTATTCATGGCCAGCTATCTTTAAGTTTGTATATAGTTTTTACATATTTATATATAGTATTGGGTCTCTTATCTAGCTGCTATAAGGGATTCTCTGACTGTTATATTGACAAGATGCTACGTACCGTTTTTTATTATGTTTCACCTATTTTTCCCATATTGTATCATTTAGATACCTACTTTATTGATTTTTTCATTGCGTGATTTGATTACATTGTGTCATTATTTATCTTTTTCGAGTAGGTTAGTTTTTTTAGAGATGCTTTGCTCTTGATACATTTATGCCCCTCTTATCTACATGTTCACTTTTTAGGCAAGCATATTTATTCTGCCAGTTTGCGTGTATATGGCTTTATTTATTCATGCCAAGTTATCTATAAGTTTGTATATAGATTTTACATATTTATATATAGTATTAGGTCTCTTATTTAGCTGCCATAGGGATTCACTGACTGTTATATCAATAAGATGTTATATACCGTTTTTCATTATATTTCACGTATCTTTCCCATATTGTATCATATAGTATGCTTTAGATTGTATTTCTTTTTTTTTTTTTTCTCTTCATTATGGTCCTTTTTCTCTTGATGGAGTCCGCTTTGGTCTGGTTCTACCTATTAGTAATGGTTTCTCTTAGTTCACTTTCCACCAGCTCTTAATGACTGATCGTGCTTTCTTTTTCTCTCTTTTCTGCTCTTACCGTTCTCTATGATTTATTTTAGTTGTTATCTATACATTAATTTGGTCAAACGTGTTGCCTTTACAGTTTCTCATTTCGCTTTGTCTTCTAATAAGTGATAATTATTTCCGGTTCTTGGCTTTTAGATAGTGTTCTCTTTTAAAATGTATAATCGGCTATGCACTGCTTTGGGGCTTTTTATGCTGTTGTTGTTATTTCTCCTGTTGGCCCCTCGCTCTTTTTTCCATGTCCCCCCTTGTATGAATTTGGTCTTTTTCAGACCTGCCGGATGGGCCCTTCTCTCTCTCTTTCTTTGTATTCTCCTGCTTTCTTTTTCCTCTTCTTTCCTTTCTTCTTTCCCTTCTTTCCTTTCTTCTTTTCGGATTTCCTCTTTGGTCTCACCCTGTTTTGTGTTGGCTGTTGATGTCTGCTGGTTAGCTCTCTTGGTTGTTGCGCTTAATTTGTCACATATGGAATATCTTTTTCTCCTGATATTGGTTCTATGTCTGGACTAAATATACTTTCCCTTAATGTTAAAGGGTTAAATCATCCAGTCAAAAGGTCGAAGATTTTGGACTACTGTAAATCTCTTTCTTCGGATCTCGTCCTTTTTCAGGAGACAAAGCTCTCTGCCAAGGAGGCGTTGTTTCTGAAGAAAGAGTGGGTCTTTGATGTTGCTTGTTCAGATGCTTGTGGTAAAAGGAATGGAGTAATTACCTTAGTTTCTAAACACTCTGGGCTATCTATCGTTTCCTCTGATCAGGATACGGAGGGGCGTTGGTTACTATCTAAGTTGTCCAATGGTAATGCTGACTTATTTGTCATGAATATTTATGCCCCCAACAAGGATGACCCGGCCTTTTGGAATGCGATTACCAAAAAGCTCGAGGATACTCCTCACTCTGGTAATCTTATTGTAGGTGGTGACTTTAACTTGCCAATGGACCCGATCTTGGATAGGAATTCTGCCTTTAACTTTCGTCCCCCTAAAGCACACAAACAAATGATTAATATGTGCTCTCTTACCCATCTTCAGGATGTGTGGCGTCTTCACAATCCCACTGGTAGTGACTTCTCCTTTTTTTCTTCCCCTCATTCGTCCTTTTCGCGCATTGATTATCTTTTGGTTCACTCTTCTCTGGTTCAATTTTCTTCTTCTCCGCTTATTCACCCTATTTTAGTTTCTGACCATGCCGCAGTCACATTTACTCTTACTTCCTTTGTCCCTAGGGCACGAGCTCGTTCGTGGAGACTAAACACAGAAATTTTACATGATGAGTCCTTGGTGCGAGAGTTTTCCAATGACATTGAGACTTTTTTTATTGAAAATGTTGGGTCAGTCAGTTCCCCGGTTCTTCTCTGGGACTCTTTTAAATGTACTTTCCGTGGTCAGATCATTAAATGTATGTCAAGGAGAAACGCAACCATTAAAAAGGAACTCACGGACTTAGCAGACGAGATCAAACGTCAGGAATCCCTTTTTCGACATTCTCAGGATAAGACCTGCCTCCAGTCTATTAAAAATCTAAAGTATTCATACAATACTATAGTCACTAAGAGAGCTCATATTGGCCTGCAGGCTCAGAAATCTAAGAGACTGCTGTTAAAAAATCGTGCAGGCAAGATTCTTGCTGCCACTTTAAAGTTCCAGGAATCTTCTTGTAACACTTTTCAAATTCCTTCTATTACTGACCAGCTTGGTAGGAAAAAATTTCAAACTGCAGAAATCCTTGAGGTGTTCCGCGATTTTTATAACAATTTATATACCCCGTCGGCTCAAGCTTCTTTTGAACAATGTCAGGAGTTCTTGAAGTCGGTTCCTTTGAAAGTTGTTTCGGAGGAAGATAATCAATCATTAAATTGCCCGATTACTGCTGATGAAATCATTTCCGCGATTAAAGCTACTCGGTCTGGTAAAGCTCCTGGTCCTGATGGATATCCTATTGCGTTTTATAAGACCTTTATTCCCGTGATTGTCCCGAAACTCCAATCCGTTTTTGATGCTTTTATTAAGGATGGTTCGGTGTCTGGTTCTGCGGCGGATGCTACTATTGTAGTTATCCCCAAAGAAGGGAAGGATCACGCAGATCCCAAAAATTTTCGTCCCATATCCCTCCTTAACATGGAAGCCAAGATCTTTGCTAAAATTTTAGCTAAACGATTAGAGTCCTTTATTCCTCATTTGGTTCATCCCTCCCAAACAGGTTTTGTAAAGGGGCGTCTTGCACGGGATAATATTCGTACTTTTTGTCATATTCTCGGTGCCGCTAAACGATCTAATCTTCCGGCGGCAGCCTTGGCCCTTGACGCTGAAAAGGCCTTTGATAAGGTCTCTTGGCCTTTTCTACGAGCGGTTCTATGTGCACATAATCTTGGAGATTCCTTTATTCGTATGGTTATGTCTCTTTACTCCCGTCCTAGAGCTAATATACGGGTGAACGGTGCTACGTCTTCCTTTTTTAACCTGTGTCAGGGCACTAGACAAGGTTGTCCTTTGTCCCCTCTCCTATTTTTGTTGTCCATTGATCCTCTCCTCAGAATGATTGACTCGCATCCAGATATTAAAGGGTTCTCTTTTGGGTCTCATCAGATAAAAACAGCGGCATATGCAGATGATGTTCTCATTTTCTCTGATGATATTGCATTGGCCATCCCTGCTATCTCGGATACGATTGCTCTTTTTTCAAAAGTTTCAGGATACACTCTGAACAAAGATAAGACAGAGATGTTTCCTTTAAATGCTTACTGCTTCTCCTCTCATATGGGTTCGGCGGGCTTTAAATGGCAATCCAAACACCTAAAGTATCTGGGTATCTATTTTTGTACCACCCTATATGCTACGGCTTCTTATAATGAATCCCAAACTATTCTTAAGGTGAGACGTCTTTTAGAAAATTGGTCTCCGAAGCATATTTCTTGGTGGGGCCGTATGCAGACTCTAAAAATGATGATCACTCCTATTATTAATTTTGTTTCCTCTATGCTTCCAGTAAGGCTTTCTGATTCCTTCTTCCATGAACTTGATCTGCTCACTTCTAAATTTTTATGGAATGATAGAAGGGCTAGGATTGCTTATAAATTTTTACGGAAATCTTATGATATGGGGGGCTGTAATTTTCCTGATTGGGGGAAATATCAAACTGCTTTTCTGGCGTCCCAGGGTGCCCTTTGGTTTTCTTCCCCATCTATTCATGCTCCAGCTTGGTTGACAATAGAACAGGAACTGGCCTCCCCTCTACCGACTGCATCTTTTTTAACCACAAACACCCTTTCTATTCCATTCTCTCGCTCTATTATTTTAGACACTATTGCAGCGGTTCGTAAGGTCGATAAGAGGGTAGCAGTTCCATTACATAAAACTAGATGGTCGTCTATTTGGCGCAATTCTAAAATCAAAATTAATATTGACCCTGAGTTGATGTCTTACTGGGCTGGGAAAGGTGTTTCACTTGTTAAACATCTCTATGATTCCAACAATGATCCTTCCCCTTTTTCATCCCTTGCTCAACATTTTTCTTTATCTAATTTAGATTTTTATACTTTTCTTAAGATTAAGGTTGCACTTGCTAAAGTACACCTTCATCCTTCTTCCCCGTTGATTACGCTTTTTCAGCTTTGGATCAGGACTGGCCATGTTGCGTCTCGGATTTATAAATTTTTATCGTCCTCTACACTCCCTTCCCATACTGTCACACATCAAAAATGGTTACATCATTTTGATCATAGTGTTACTGCTCATATCTCTTCTGATACCTGGCAAGATATTGGTAAATTTTCTCTTCGTAACAAAATTGCCCCCTCTCTAACGCAGTCTAAGTTTTTCTCTATTAATCTTCTTCATTGGACTCCCATTCGTCTGTACTCACTTAATCTCAAAGAAGACAATTTATGTTGGAGCTGTGGGCTTCTACCAGGAGATTTTCAACATATGTTCCTTGATTGTTCCCTTCTCCAACCCTTTTGGGATTCAGTTCACAAACACCTTATGCTCATCTTTAACATCAAATTTCAACTGTCTTTTCCATTAATTCTTTTGGGTCCGTTGGCGGCCCCAGTCCCTCTGCCTTTACATCCCATGGAGCTCCAGTTGTTGGACCTCTTGTTAACTATTGCAGTCAAAGTAATTCTCATGGAGTGGAAATCCTTTTCGTCTGTCTCTTACCATACTTGGTGGGCCTGGGTTTCCTTTCTACGAAGTGCTCATACGTCAGTGGACCATGCTCATCTTTCTCCTTCTATTTCCTCTGGTGTATGGGAAGCCCTAGATTCATACATGAAGTTGGCCGCTGAAGGGTTGGTGGAGCAATATCCCTTTGATTTGTCTGGTTAGTGTTGTCTTGTATGTTGGGTGATTCCTCTGGAATTCCTCTCCTCTTCCTTTCCTTCTCTCTGTCTCTCTTTTTCTTTCCTCTTCTCTTTCCTATTCTTTCCGTCTTTTCTTTCTTCCTTTCTTCTCTTTCCTCTTCTCCCTAATTTGCCATCTGTGGGTGATACTTTTGATATATATCTTTGCCAGACATCATTTTGGGTCTTCCCTCCTTAAGTATTTATTTATCTGATGTCTGCAGATTAATGAATGACAATGAATTGCTCTCCTACCAATTAATTTTATATTAATGTATTTATTATCTTATTGCCCGATATCAATTGTATCACTTTGGTTTATATCCTATGTGTCATATTTGCGCGTTTAAAACAATAAATTCTTTTGAAATGAAAAAGGGAGGACTGTGGAAATTTAGCTTGCAAACTGAACATTATCTGCGCCATCTTGCCTCTCCCCAGCGCCACGCACAGCGAATGCACGGCCGCCATTTTAGGCACCCCACTCTCTCCCCGCTCACTCTCGATCGCCAGCGCTTTCCCCTGGCGCTGCGAGCATCCCCCGCGCGCCGGCCACCCCCGCTCTCTCATACAGGCCATAAACCCTCTCCTTCTGCGCGACCCTGCTACGGAACCACATCCGACCGACATCCCATACATGGTCATGCCTCTCCTTTGATAACCCCCTTCCTCTGCGCCCCATTGTCCGAACTGGTCCCAGGCCATCACCTAGCCCTGCGGATGCAGTTTATTGCCCCTACTGTAAGGGAAACACCCCGCATCAAAGGGATTACAGTAGATCAAAGCCCCTACCCCCTGAGACCCGGCCGGTTGCACACACCCCCGGGAATTAGCGGAATTCCCTGCTGCGCGATAGCCATCTCCCACTGCGGGTAGGGTGGGAACCTCTACTGTAACTATGTGTGGGATCGGATCTGAACCGGGGCTTCAGGGGATGTTCTTTCATGCATCAAGAGAATCTCAAGAATGTACTATATGTAATAAAGCAATAAACCGGTGTATAAGAGACCAGGTCTCAGAGATGCGGTTAGAACACCTCGTGACGATACCTTGCTGTCTGATCTGATGTGTTCTGCTCCGGCGGAATAAAACTTTGTTTCCTGCCTTCCAGTCTCCGGCGCCTGCCTCTTTCATTGGTAAATTATCGAGTGGTATGAGAGGCGATTACCGCCGGGCAAATACTTGAAAGGTTATCGACTGAAACTGCCGCTACCATTTAACAGGAGGAGCCCAGGGCCCAGGCTGTAGAATGCTTTGAATCCCAACCTGAGGAGAGAACTAATTGATGTGTTTCAGGAAAAGCCTGAAAACTGAACTTTTCAAGCTGTTTTATCTTTGATCTAAAGCCGCATTGAGTTGCGGTTGAAAAATTTCACAATGAGGGATCCCTTTCAATTACTAGATTCTAGCTTCTCCCTTCACAAAATGTACTACTACCGACATAAAAGTATTGTTCTAATATGAGAAAAATGCAACATGCAACAAGGTATAATGCTCCTTAATTTAAAAAAAATCAGGTCTCCAATTAAATGGTTGACCTAATCGGATGCATTATTTTATCACTCTTCTCTCACAGAAACAATAGGACTCCTCCTCTACCATTTCCATCACAGATGACCTCCATTCCAAAAAGCAACACAATTCAATTACTTTTCTCTTTTACAAGATAGGGGTGTGCATAGCCATCACACAAGTCGATCTGACCTTGCATCCATCTCTAATCTCTTCAAACCTCTCTTTTGAAATAATCTCATCCCAGTTGCCATCACGGTATTCTAGAATGTGATTCTTTCACTGAGAAATCGATCCCCAGTCTACAACAAATACTTCATCAATCAAATCCCTGAATTTATTACCACAATAACCATTACACAATATCTTGTCATCTTCTGTGGGGACTTCATCCTTCCTGGAGACCAGATCTCAGTAGGTCCTAAAGAGGTAATAATTCACCTTTGCAATACTGTGGCTTCGTTGGGCTTATCTCAGTCCGTGCAAATGATAAAGACAACCTCTTGGATCTTGGTATTGCTGCTTTATCACTCTAACCTGCCTCCTTCCCACCTCACTTACTTCACCACCACTGTCACCATTCCTTGCAAGAGACCTACCAGAAGTGCCATCTAAAGCGCTCACCGATGCCTTGGATCCCTTAATCCAACTTTCACATTTCTGCATTATGATCTGTCTTCCCCCTTCTCTTAAAGTTGCTCTTCAACAAGGCAGTTCACTCATTCCTAGTCCCTAATGTTGAGAAAACCCAAACCTTTTTTGATATGCACACCTTACCCAACTCTATGTATATCAAGACAAGTGTATAAACACCTCTAAAAGCCCCGTTTAGTATCTTTACAATTGCTTGAATATAGCTCACTCCTCATTAGACCTTTACCTTCTAAAACGAGTCCACAGGCAATGTAAAAAGGGCCTCTGAAACTGAATATTATCCTAAGGATATATATCAAACATTGCTATAATCCAGTTTTCTATGTACTCAGTATACATGAATACTCAACTTCACGAAGACTAATTTTGTCCTGATCAATAATATCATATTTCCCCAAACATGGACCAAAGGTCTGAATCCCAACAGAGTCTTTGTTTTGAGTTCTGAAAGTTATGTTTTTATAAACCATTTAGGACCTTGGTAATGGAGGCGCTTATGCTGACATTTGAGTGGAATCAAGAAGTCAAGTGTATTGGTGATCCATAGTCTCTGAAGCCTTTCGGTGGGATATTTTCCTGAAGAAAGACATAGCATAGTGGTCAGTTCTGGCCAGTGGTTAGTGCTGGTGAGGTTCTGCTTGGTGAACAAGGTATCTACAATACATTGGGCCAGAGATGCAGCGGTGGCAGTAACGGGATTCCAGCAAGGGTAGGATGTATCTTGCATTGGTGTACTTAAGGAAGTTAAACCACAGGTTGAAGTACCCGAGGATTGTCAATTAAGAGGGCGGAAGCACTGTTGATGAAAGTGTGCTGCATTATGAGTCATAAATTGGAGAGTAGGAATGAGGGTACCTAGATTAGCAGGCATGAGAATGAGAAATAAGGTGTAAAGTGGCATCTTGTGGGAAGTAATTGAAAACTTGAATGCTGAGGTCCCCTGGATTATGAATAGGGAGAGTGTGACCCTGCGGATAATGACAAGGCCCCTACTTCTTGTTAGGGCAAATGTGGTCTCTTATTTTGTAGCTTGTGAAAGATTGCTTCATGAATGCTACATAATCCCCATATTGGTGGTTTATGTTTGTGATTGGTAATAGCCTGTATGTGGTTATGATTCATAGACATAAAATGGGAGTCAGGTAGCAGGGTAGAGGAGCCAGAGGTAAACGAAACAGATTACTTCCATATCAAGGGTCAAGAGCAACGCCAGGGTCATTTGACACACTCTCTAAGAGCTACAGTTCCCACTGCTACCATAAGGTGCGCTGAACTGTTGCACCCCCGAAGTGCAATCATGGGCAACAAACGTTTTTAGGAGTGGAGTTCGCTCCCCAGCCGCTCTAATATATTTGAGAGAATAGGTTATTGCTTTCTCTGGTCGGACCCTCTAGTTTTGTTTTGATCTTTGCTTTTGCCGTTACTTGATAATGTATGTTAATGGAACAGGTTATGTCTTTTGTCTGTACAGCGCTCTGATACTCTTGATCATATTCGTGCTTTATAAAACTCTCTAAATAAATAAATAAACAAGCAGTGAGAGAGGCTAGCTAACTCGGGGAGACCGAGGCATGCTAGGATAGGATAGGATAGGATATAAGTTAATAAAGCGCTCGATTGCCGTGGCGTCTTGGCGCTGGTGAGTGTGGAAGTGGTGCAATCTACATTACAAAAGCTATATTGAAGCAAACAGCCAGGTCTTCAGATCTTTCCTAAAAGATTGTCGGTTTGGCTGAAATCTCAGGGCTGCTGGCAAATTATTCCACAACTTTGCTGCACAGTTTGAGAAGGTTCTTCCACCCCATCTTGCTTTCCTAATCCTGTTTACCTGGAGAAGGCTCAATGTACTGGATCTCATGGCACGAACGGGGGTGTAGGGTATTTACAAATTTATGGATGTCTTTAGCTCCTCCCCATAGAATGCTTTGTGGGCCAGGCATAATGCCTTGAATTCCACACGTTGCTGTACGGTAAGCCAGTGGAGTGCTCTAATTCCAGCAGAGGTTGATTGGCCTCTAGGTATATTTAAAAGCAGTCTCACAGCAGCATTCTGCAATGACTGCAGCCTACTCATTCGGGGAAACCGAGGCATGCTAGGTCACTGAATGTTGGAGCAGGGTAATTAGGACTACCCTTATCTGTACCATTATTCCTAGTAGGCCAGACATGGACCAGTACAGTTGGCTAGAGTTCTCCGTTCCCCGTCGCCATTTGAAAACATCCAGCCTGGACAAGAAGTGCAAAGAAGTTATAGGAGCCCATTATACTCCAGGGCAGTTTGCAAATGAGGATGCAAAGTGGGTACCGACTGCTTTGCAATCTGTTCTTCAATTTGAAATGTTTATGACATATAAATGAATCACATCACAACATATATATTTGTAGAGAGTGAAAAACCTCCAGCCTCATGAATATTAATGATGCATGTCACATTTTGTACATCTTATTGAATTTTCTTTGAATGTACGACAGAGGCCTAAGATAGACAGCAGACCTCCTGCTTGTGTTGGCAGTCCCGGCATGTCAGCATGTTTTAAGCATCACTTGTCTCTTAAAGGAACAGGCGCTGCTTTTTTTTAGTTTTTGTAATTGACATGCTGGCAAGACATTGGAGAGTGGTCCCCTGGACCACTGTATACTCACCCTGAAACCGCACTACACGATTCCTAAAGGAGAAACTGTGACGTGCGGGTTAGTAACAGTCAAAGGTTTTGAAGCACATTTGCGTCACAGACCCCTGATAACCCCCACTGTGACTATCAAATAGGAGGGGGTGGAGTATTCCATTTGTGCTTCGCCCTGAATCGCGGAAGATGTTCTGTGAGTCAGAACTAGTTTTCCGATGTATAAAAGATGTTTCCACATATCACAAAGCCTGTATTTCTGCAATCTGCAGACTTTTTGACATGTTTTTATGCGACTCATATGCATTAAAATCCAGGAAATGTGTGGGCTCTTGGAGTCCATTAAAAGTGGAGGGATTTCTCAACAAATGTGTTGTCAATTAAGTCGCTAAAATGTAGCACTCAAAACAGGTCTTAAGCATCCGAAATGCTCTATGCTCATGTCGTAAAAAAGAATACTCACCCCAATATAGAGCGCAAAAACAATGCCACAAAGTCGGGATGCAGCAGCGGTGTAAATTTGATCAGCGCGCGACGCTCCGTTCTCCACAATTCCAGTGCCAGCTATATTTGTAATAGAGGAGCGCGCGCGCAGACAGGCGCATCACCTGTTGGGGCCCTCCCTGCTCACGGGCTGTCCAGCAGAAGCAGCGGCAGCTGCAGCCGGCTTGTCCGGTCAGTAACCACTCAGAAGTGGGGCGGCATTTCACGGAGAATGGACCTGCGCTTCTCTGAGGCGCTGTACTTCAGGGAGCTGCACGGGCTGGAGTGATAGCGCGTCACCGGTGCTTATACTCTCCCTGCATGACGCAGTTCTGTGTGGGTTTAAGCTTCTGTCGGGACAGCAGGGGCAACCGCCAGAAGACATGGAGGAAAATGAACGCCAGACGCCCGAGCATCTCGACAGCAGGCGGATGACGGGTGAGTAACAGAGCCGAGTGACTCCGGGGGCCACACGGACACGGCAGCTCCTGTAACCCAAGGCAGTGACGGACATTTTTATTCGTATATTTTGCGTGTAAAACGTGTCAACTAACACGTATGTACTGCACCAAGCAATGTACAGTATATTTGGAAAGTTGTTTGCTTCTTGGCAGCTCATTCCGGGCATGGTTTGTTGATGCTACTTTTAGTGACACCAGGAACATGATACCCTGGGAGTCACGCACCGAGGCGCCATCATATCCAGTGGCATCTGCAGCTATAATGTCTGCCCGCAGTGCACTGGCGGCACACTACGCTTTTACGACGGTAAATGACGTTACCTTGTTTACTTTGAGCAAGCGCTGTAATAAGAAAATGACTAGTGCTGCGAGGATGCCAGACTTTGTTTACTGTGGCGAAAACTACAGAAGGCATGCAACAAGTGGACGAACTATCAGTGTGCGCGTGTTCCATTCACCGAGTATTCCCTCTTAGTCTGCCCTCGACGACTTAGCTGTCTACTGGCCCCTTCTAAGTGGGCTACCATTTCATCTTAAGAATTACGTTTTGTTTTTTGTGAATCATAACGACTACCAATGCATTGATTGGCCTTTTTGCACTCTTGCTTATCAAGGAATACTATTCTTGTTAAGTCCGATAAAAAGTATCACAATCTTTAATTCTAGGGTTTTAGTTAAACCAGCATGATCCTTTTTAATAAGGACTGTCCAAATATTATTTTTTTGCCATTAAGTGGTTGTGGCCAAAGTCTTGCAGTTCGTAGCACTTTTGATTATTTCTGCTAGTGCTGAAAATGACCTTTTCGACCTTGGCCGAGGGCGGTGGTAACGTCCTGGCAAGTTACAGCAACCCAGCCATTATTTAGAACAGTGGTGGAGTTGGGGCTAAATAATGCCCAACAGACTTTAATATCCCCGCTGCCTTCAATTTTTGCACAGTCTCGAGCGGCTGAAGAGTGGTACTGGGGTGGCGCTCAGTGCTGGCGGTAGCCCCACTGGCCTCACAAATGCGGAATCCCTGAAGATTCCCTCCACCCCAGCCTGCCGCACATGCACAAGGAGAGAAACCCCAAGATTCTGTCATCTCTCCGCAATTCAAGGCACAATCATGAGTCCCTAGGATTAATTTGCCCAAGGTACACAAACATCAGCCCCCACAAGGGCACCCACCTCACTGCCGACCACTGCCCCACCATTCTCATGCCACATCCGTGTCACTGAGGAGTATTTCTGCTGGAAGCCCTGGTGGTTGAATTCCAGGGTGGTGGCAGGGTTTAGGTCGCGGTGATGGAAGTGCCTATGGTGCTCTGTAGTGTTCATTGTCTTTACAACTCATCGCTTAAAGTTCCTCCCGAACAGCCTGAAGAAAGTATAAACTGTGGTGTTTTACATTTCTTTTGTAGAGACTCCTGACTCCAGTCTCTCATTGGGATCATACAAAGCATTGCACCTCGCTCAACACCATTTCCCTTAAAACATCCTCCATCTCCCATGGCACAAACTGAACCTCATTGTCTGCAATTAACTGTCTGTGGAGACCTTCTCATCTGAACACACTTCAGAAACTAAAATTCATTGTTGTGATCTCACTCACAGACCCCACCTCCGTGCGTGACAGATACTCCCACTGACAGATGGCGGGGTGACTGTTGTCCTACCTGCATATATATGTTCGTTTCTAAAGTGCCCTTGTGAGTGAAACTTGTGTACGTTCTTCCCGCAAAGAAGGATGGGTAGATGTGACTGGGCATATGTGGGAATTTTAGTCTAATGGCGACAAAAACCTGAGGGTCAGGCTCGCTTTGTGTTAAAAAAAGGACGAATCACATTCCATCTTTGACAATATTTTCAACAATGGCTATCCTTGCTTTTCATAGTGCCTCATCGGCAGAAAGGCAGATGTTTTATGAGATTAATAATCTATTTCCTGGAGTATATAGTTTCAACCTTTTATCCATCATTTAAATATCCAAATACGTTTCCAGAGTAAATTACTATGTTTTGGCTGTTTTTTTAGGTCTAATTATCACCAATGATTCCCTGCCAGTCCAGTACCCAAAAGATGGGCTACCAAAACTACACAATGGCTCAGATTCTCATTTTAGTGCATCTATTGATGAAAAGTTGCTTCCTTGCACACTGGCGAAAGTAGTTTAGGAAACTTCTGTAAGCAGAGATGACTGGTTCCGCTAGGCGTTGCCCCCAAGAGGGCTGTTGCAGCATCAGACTGGCACAATTTTCCATCATTGAAGACCCGTGGTAACTCGAGCAAACACATGAAACATGACGCTCCGCGGCAACTTCACTGAGAACTTTATCTCCTCCACAGAACGTCACAAAAATTGACAAAATATCCTAGCCAGGTTGTTGCTTGGGGAGTAATGCAGGCTTGTTTTTTAAAGTTTCCACTTACCAACAGTGGTGGTTGGCATGGAACGGTGGCAGAGAAGCGTGGGTTGGGGGGATAGAAAAAAAAGAAGACTTACCTGCTCGTCAGCGGTTGCCAGACGCTGCCTCTACTCCGTTGTCGCTCTTCTCCTGGCAGCACCGAAGCTTCCAGACTCCCCTAGCAAATCATGATGCTGCTGTCATCAGCATGAAAGCAGTGTTGTGATTGGTCTGAGGGCCGCGGTTTGCGGCTCAGACAGGGAGTGGGAGCCTATGCATGTTCTCCACCCAGGCTGTACAACAGAACCAGGTGGAGAACATGCTAAGTGCTCATGACTACTTGGCCAGCCCATGATGGCCGACCAAACCGTCATGCGCGCTTATGGCTCACCATCCACACCTCCCTCTGAAAGGAGCCCAACCCCCCCCACCCCCCCCCCGCCCCGCCATAACCTGGCCCCAGTCCATTATAATACATAATACAATTATAACGTTCTGTTATTATTATTTTCTTTTTCCTTTGCACTGCTCATTGAGCAGGCGGACGATGCTCCTCCGCCTCTGCTTAGCAAGGATTTGTACCGGAAATAGTCAACCACACACTACCGAGGTCCATTTTGACATTACTGTTCTTGTGTGGATCACTGTGGAAAGTAAAACATCCGAGGGTGAGAGAAGAGACTGTGGCTCTTATCCTACTGAAATAGAGCAGCTTCTTCATATTTCTTTTTTTAAACATGTTCTGTCTTACACATTGCATCCAGCTTACACGCCAGATAATAGTGCATCGAACGTAGATAACCCTATAAGAGTGACCACTGCGGTACATAGAAGTTTGGGATAAACAGGCATACAGCACCTTCGAGCAATGGCACCCAGGTTGTAAATGTGAGGTATAGCTGAGTATGTTCAGTGGGGTGGTTATAGTAAAGAATAGCCCAATTTATCTGTGTGACCTTTGCATACATTATACTATAAGCAACAATGGCTCAATTTATCTATGTAAGCTTTACATACATTGTACTGTACGGAGCAATTTATGGTTAAATGTGAGACTCCAGTGTCAGCCATTTTGTGATTCTGCCACACAGTGTGGAGTCAGGTTTAAGCTGAGTTGGAAAGAGACAGTTGGGAGCTAGCCGCTGACGAAAGCGGCTGGAGGTGGAAATCACTGATGGAGAAAGTACCAGAGGACAACATGTCTCAGCTCTCTCTCAGGCATCTGTGTAACTGAGCTCCTGAGATAGGCGGCATGTACAGACTGATATGTTTTAAACATACTAGCCATCAGTTTTATTAAAGACTGAGAATAGACTCCTGTCATATACCCTTGACAGAGACTGAGGTGACTGATTATGGGTAATCGCTCGATTGTCCTAGCTATCTGATCGAGCGGAGCCCCTTAGCAGTCGGGATTCTTTAGCCATGAAAGACAGTGAAACAGCAATCACGCAAGTTGCAGTGGCGAGTAAGTCTGCTAAGCGCCCGGCATGGGGAAAAATGACCATTAACATCTTCCAGAGCTTCTCCTTCTCCTGTTGGTTCACCCTTCTAAAGGATGACGAAGCTAGGCACAATTTAAAATATAGTTGGCTGATTTCCAGATACGCGCAAGCGATTCGATGATCATTTTAGATTCACAAAGCATCACAGCTGTGCTGGGGAAGAAATGAACTCACTCCTGCCTGGAAGTGGAGTGACTCCTGTGCTTTTCACGTGGGAGCATGTCACCCATTCGGGTAGAGTAGCTGGTGTGGATAATATCGCTAATTAAAGACCTCTTCAGCTGAGGCAAATTCTGTTGACT
Source organism: Triturus cristatus (assembly GCF_964204655.1). Classification (NCBI taxonomy): domain Eukaryota; kingdom Metazoa; phylum Chordata; class Amphibia; order Caudata; family Salamandridae; genus Triturus; species Triturus cristatus. The sequence continues at coordinate 404,817,143 of NC_140593.1, forward strand.
ACACGTCACTTCCTGACATGGTAGGTCATGGAGATAGAAAAGAGGGGCTCAACCATTCAAGAAAATCTTAATGATGTCCCATTGACAGCACTGGACCAACCAAAACAACGCCCAGAGGTTTGATAAGAGAAGCACTGCATGCACCCCAGCATTCAAGCAGATGCTTTTATTATAATTTAATATTTAGATACATTTATGTACCTCAAGATAAAGATTTATATTGCATAGGTTAGCTGCCTTCCATTTGTTCCTTAGGCCAATCTGGAGATAAGTACATTTATTTTCTTTCCAGTTGAATACATTGGGATTCTTTTCCCCAAGTAGAGAAGAAGGCAAGGGGCAAGATGGTAGATCATTCTGCAGATATGAGGGATGATACTGGTGGGAATTAAAGAGGTTGCAGCATACCTGTTACTGGTCCCTCTTAATCTGCTCCTTCTTGATCTGGTATCAAGACAGCACGGATGCATTCATCACAATCACGTTTAATAATTGATAGGCCACATTTGGGTCTGGTTTGAGGTGCAGCTTCTTTCCCTGTGACTGGACCCATTTTGGATAGCATCGCCACCACCTACCTGACCCTTTCCGTATTGGGGGCCAGTTACTTTCTGGGGATTCTGCAGTAAACAGCCTCATAGTGAAGGTGTTGCAGGGTC